>NW_027621008.1:0-24106 GCF_964198595.1 Lampetra fluviatilis
TGTGGTGGCGAGTCTATGGGTCTCTGTGTGGTGATGAGTCTATGGGTCTCTGTGTGGTGGTGAGTCTATGGGTCTCTGTGTGGTGATGAGTCTATGGGTCTCTGTGTGGTGGTGAGTCTATGGGTCTCTATGTGATGAGTCTATGGGTCTCTGTGTGGTGGTGAGTCTATGGGTCTCTATGTGGTGAGTCTATGGGTCTCTGTGTGGTGGTGAGTCTATGGGTCTCTGTGTGGTGGTGAGTCTATGGGTCTCTGTGTGGTGAGTCTATGGGTCTCTGTGTGGTGATGAGTCTATGGGTCTCTGTGTGGTGGCGAGTCTATGGGTCTCTGTGTGGTGATGAGTCTATGGGTCTCTGTGTGGTGGTGAGTCTATGGGTCTCTGTGTGGTGATGAGTCTATGGGTCTCTGTGTGGTGGTGAGTCTATGGGTCTCTATGTGATGAGTCTATGGGTCTCTGTGTGGTGGTGAGTCTATGGGTCTCTATGTGGTGAGTCTATGGGTCTCTGTGTGGTGGTGAGTCTGTGGGTCTCTGTGTGGTGGTGAGTCTATGGGTCTCTGTGTGGTGAGTCTATGGGTCTCTGTGTGGTGAGTCTATGGGTCTCTGTGTGGTGGTGAGTCTATGGGTCTCTGTGTGGTGATGAGTCTATGGGTCTCTGTGTGGTGGTGAGTTTATGGGTCTCTGTGTGGAGGAGAGTCTATGGGTCTCTGTGTGGTGGTGAGTCTATGGGTCTCTGTGTGGTGGTGAGTCTATGGGTCTCTGTGTGGTGATGATGAGTCTATGGGTCTCTGTGTGGTGATGATGAGTCTATGGGTCTCTGTGTGGTGATGAGTCTTTGGGTCTCTGTGTGGTGATGAGTCTATGGGTCTCTGTGTGGTGGTGAGTCTATGGGTCTCTATGTGGTGATGATGAGTCTTTGGGTCTCTGTGTGGTGGTGAGTCTGTGGGTCTCTGTGTGGTGGTGAGTCTATGGGTCTCTGTGTGGTGGTGAGTCTATGGGTCTCTGTGTGGTGATGAGTATATGGGTCTCTGTGTGGTGAGTCTATGGGTCTCTGTGTGGTGAGTCTATAGGTCTCTGTGTGGTGAGTCTATGGGTCTCTGTGTGGTGGTGAGTCTATGGGTCTCTGTGTGGTGATGAGTCTATGGGTCTCTGTGTGGTGGTGAGTCTATGGGTCTCTGTGTAGTGGTGAGTCTATGGGTCTCTGTGTGGTGATGAGTCTGTGGGTCTCTGTGTGGTGGTGAGTCTGTGGGTCTCTGTGTGGTGATGAGTCTATGGGTCTCTGTGTGGTGATGAGTCTATGGGTCTCTGTGTGGTGGTGAGTCTATGGGTCTCTATGTGGTGAGTCTATGGGTCTCTGTGTGGTGGTGAGTCTGTGGGTCTCTGTGTGGTGGTGAGTCTATGGGTCTCTGAGTGGTGAGTCTATGGGTCTCTGTGTGGTGAGTCTATGGGTCTCTGTGTGGTGGTGAGTCTATGGGTCTCTGTGTGGTGGTGAGTCTATGGGTCTCTGTGTGGTGGTGAGTCTGTGGGTCTCTGTGTGGTGATGAGTCTATGGGTCTCTGTGTGGTGGTGAGTCTATGGGTCTCTATGTGATGAGTCTATGGGTCTCTGTGTGGTGGTGAGTCTATGGGTCTCTATGTGGTGAGTCTATGGGTCTCTGTGTGGTGGTGAGTCTGTGGGTCTCTGTGTGGTGGTGAGTCTATGGGTCTCTGTGTGGTGAGTCTATGGGTCTTTGTGTGGTGAGTCTATGGGTCTCTGTGTGGTGATGAGTCTATGGGTCTCTGTGTGGTGGTGAGTCTATGGGTCTCTGTGTGGTGGTGAGTCTATGGGTCTCTGTGTGGTGAGTCTATGGGTCTCTGTGTGGTGGTGAGTCTGTGGGTCTCTGTGTGGTGGCGAGTCTATGGGTCTATGTGTGGTGATGAGTCTATGGGTCTCTGTGTGGTGGTGAGTCTATGGGTCTCTGTGTGGTGATGAGTCTATGGGTCTCTGTGTGGTGGTGAGTCTATGGGTCTCTATGTGATGAGTCTATGGGTCTCTGTGTGGTGGTGAGTCTATGGGTCTCTATGTGGTGAGTCTATGGGTCTCTGTGTGGTGGTGAGTCTGTGGGTCTCTGTGTGGTGGTGAGTCTATGGGTCTCTGTGTGGTGAGTCTATGGGTCTCTGTGTGGTGAGTCTATGGGTCTCTGTGTGGTGATGAGTCTATGGGTCTCTGTGTGGTGGTGAGTCTATGGGTCTCTGTGTGGTGAGTTTATGGGTCTCTGTGTGGTGGTGAGTCTGTGGGTCTCTGTGTGGTGGCGAGTCTATGGGTCTCTGTGTGGTGATGAGTCTATGGGTCTCTGTGTGGTGGTGAGTCTATGGGTCTCTGTGTGGTGATGAGTCTATGGGTCTCTGTGTGGTGGTGAGTCTATGGGTCTCTATGTGATGAGTCTATGGGTCTCTGTGTGGTGGTGAGTCTATGGGTCTCTATGTGGTGAGTCTATGGGTCTCTGTGTGGTGGTGAGTCTATGGGTCTCTGTGTGGTGGTGAGTCTATGGGTCTCTGTGTGGTGAGTCTATGGGTCTCTGTGTGGTGATGAGTCTATGAGTCTCTGTGTGGTGGCGAGTCTATGGGTCTCTGTGTGGTGATGAGTCTATGGGTCTCTGTGTGGTGGTGAGTCTATGGGTCTCTGTGTGGTGATGAGTCTATGGGTCTCTGTGTGGTGGTGAGTCTATGGGTCTCTATGTGATGAGTCTATGGGTCTCTGTGTGGTGGTGAGTCTATGGGTCTCTATGTGGTGAGTCTATGGGTCTCTGTGTGGTGGTGAGTCTGTGGGTCTCTGTGTGGTGGTGAGTCTATGGGTCTCTGTGTGGTGAGTCTATGGGTCTCTGTGTGGTGAGTCTATGGGTCTCTGTGTGGTGGTGAGTCTATGGGTCTCTGTGTGGTGATGAGTCTATGGGTCTCTGTGTGGTGGTGAGTTTATGGGTCTCTGTGTGGAGGAGAGTCTATGGGTCTCTGTGTGGTGGTGAGTCTATGGGTCTCTGTGTGGTGGTGAGTCTATGGGTCTCTGTGTGGTGATGATGAGTCTATGGGTCTCTGTGTGGTGATGATGAGTCTATGGGTCTCTGTGTGGTGATGAGTCTTTGGGTCTCTGTGTGGTGATGAGTCTATGGGTCTCTGTGTGGTGGTGAGTCTATGGGTCTCTATGTGGTGATGATGAGTCTTTGGGTCTCTGTGTGGTGGTGAGTCTGTGGGTCTCTGTGTGGTGGTGAGTCTATGGGTCTCTGTGTGGTGGTGAGTCTATGGGTCTCTGTGTGGTGATGAGTATATGGGTCTCTGTGTGGTGAGTCTATGGGTCTCTGTGTGGTGAGTCTATAGGTCTCTGTGTGGTGAGTCTATGGGTCTCTGTGTGGTGGTGAGTCTATGGGTCTCTGTGTGGTGATGAGTCTATGGGTCTCTGTGTGGTGGTGAGTCTATGGGTCTCTGTGTAGTGGTGAGTCTATGGGTCTCTGTGTGGTGATGAGTCTGTGGGTCTCTGTGTGGTGGTGAGTCTGTGGGTCTCTGTGTGGTGATGAGTCTATGGGTCTCTGTGTGGTGATGAGTCTATGGGTCTCTGTGTGGTACCAGCTGATGCTGTCTGTGTGATGTCTCTTCAAGCGAGGAAATTTCTGCGGTCAGCTCGCTGATGGCAGCCTCCTTGTCACGGAGTCTGGGCACACAGAGATCCATAGACTCACCACCACACAGAGACCCATAGACTCACCACCATATAGAGACCCATAGACTCATCACCACACAGAGACCCATAGACTCATCACCACACAGAGACCCATAGACTCACCACCATATAGAGACCCATAGACTCACCACCACACAGAGACCCACAGACTCACCACCACACAGAGACCCATAAACTCACCACCACACAGAGACCCATAGACTCACCACCACACAGAGACCCATAGACTCACCACCACACAGAGACCCACAGACTCACCACCACACAGAGACCCATAGACTCACCGCTACACAGAGACCCATAGACTCACCACCACTCAGAGACCCATAGACTCACCACCACACAGAGACCCATAGACTCACCACCACACAGAGACCCACAGACTCACCACCACACAGAGAACCATAGACTCACCACCACACAGAGACCCACAGACTCACCACCACACAGAGACCCATAGACTCACCACCACACAGAGACCCACAGACTCACCACCACACAGAGAACCATAGACTCACCACCACACAGAGACCCACAGACTCACCACCACACAGAGACCCACAGACTCACCACCACACAGAGACCCATAGACTCACCACCACACAGAGACCCACAGACTCACCACCACACAGAGACCCACAGACTCACCACCACACAGAGACCCACAGACTCACCACCACACAGAGACCCACAGACTCACCACCACACAGAGACCCACAGACTCACCACCACACAGAGACCCACAGACTCACCACCACACAGAGACCCACAGACTCACCACCACACAGAGACCCACAGACTCACCACCACACAGAGACCCACAGACTCACCACCACACAGAGACCCACAGACTCACCACCACACAGAGACCCATAGACTCACCACCACACAGAGACCCATAGACTCACCACCACACAGAGACCCATAGACTCACCACCACACAGAGACCCATAGACTCATCATCACACAGAGACCCATAGACTCACCACCACACAGAGACCCATAGACTCACCACCACACAGAGACCCACAGACTCACCACCACACAGAGACCCACAGACTCACCACCACACAGAGACCCATAGACTCACCACCACACAGAGACCCATAGACTCACCACAGAGACCCCTAGACTCACCACCACACAGAGACCCATAGACTCATCAACACACAGAGACCCATAGACTCATCATCACACAGAGACCCATAGACTCACCACCACACAGAGACCCATAGACTCACCACCACACAGAGACCCATAGACTCAAGACCACATAGAGACCCACAGACTCACCACCACACAGAGACCCATAGACTCACCACCACACAGAGACCCACAGACTCACCACCACACAGAGACCCATAAACTCACCACCACACAGAGACCCATAGACTCATCACCACACAGAGACCCACAGACTCACCACCACACAGAGACCCACAGACTCACCACCACACAGAGACCCATAGTGTGCATCAATCACCAGATCATCGGCATACATAACGTGGTTAACCGATTGGGAGCCATCCCTTGACCGCACCCGGGCATCGATCAGCCTCCCATTGTATTTGTACCAAATGGAAATTGCCCCGGTACAGCTATTGAAGGCTTCACGAACTACGTGGTCGAAATAGATGTTATATAATGTGTGGAGCCAGAGGACATCCCTGTCGCACCCCAAGGTGAACAGGGAATGGCTCCGACTCCCGGCCACGTAGTTTTACCCGGGCCCGCTCACCATCATGAAGGTCCTTGATGATCGTGAGCAGAGGGTCAGGGACTCCGAAAGCACGAAGAACTACCCAGAGCCCAGTCCTACTGATGGTATCATAGGCCTTGACCAGGTCAATAAAGCAAAGATGTAGGTCTTGTTGGAATTCCCTACACCTCTGCTGTAGCAGACGGACGGAAAATTTGGCATCTGTGCAGGACCGCCCTTTCCTGAAACCGCATTGGGGCTCCGCAAGCCTCACCGACCCACTCACCCACTCACTTACCGACCCACTCACCCACCCCCCACTCCCCTACTCATCCACCCACTGACCCACCCACCCACTCACCCACCCACTCACTCACCAATCCACCCACTCACCTACCCCCCACTCCCCTACTCACCCACGCACTCACCCACCCATTCACTTACTCAATCACTCACCCACCCACTCACTCACTCACCCACTCACCCACCCACTCACCCACCCCCCACTCCCCTACTCACCCACCCACTCACCCACCCACCCATTCACTCACTCACCCACCCACTCACCCACTAACCCACCCACTCACCCACTCACTCACCCACCCACTCACCAACCCACTCACCCACCCCCCACTCCCCTACTCACCCACCCACTCACCCACCCACCCACTCACCCAATCACTCACTCACCCACCCCCACTCCCCTACTCACCCACCCACTCACCCACCCACCCACCCACTCACTCACTCACCCACCCACCTACCCCCCACTCTCCTACTCACCCACCCACTCACCCACCCACCCACTCACCTACTCACTCACCCACCCACTCACTCACCCACCCACCCACCCACCCATTCACTCACTCACCCTCCCACTCACCCACCCACTCACCCACCCATCCACCCACTCACTCACCCACCCTCTCACTCACTCACTCACCCACCCACCCACTCACCCACTCACTCACCCACTCACCCACCCACTCACTCACCCACCCACTCACCCACTCACCCACCCACCCACCCACTCACCCACCCACCCACTCACCCACCCACCCACTCACTCACCCACCCACCCACCCACTCACCCACTCACCCACCCACCCACCCACTCGCCCATCCACTCACCCACCCACCCACCCACTCACCTGTACTCAAGCAACACTTCTTCAGCGGTCCGTGGGGCTGCCGCAGATTTCTTTGTCCCAGATTCACCACCACCACCACCACCTCCTCCACCTCCTCCACCGATTTTCTTCAACTTCTTACCCTGCATATTCTACACCAGCCGAGACTTGCAGGCGCAGACAGATCTGTGGGTGGGGCACCAGCGGCATTAGCCTGGCTCAATGAGCCCCCATTGATTAACACTGAACCCTGTGGGAGTCTCAGTGATTAACACTGAACCCTGTGGGAGTCTCAGTGATTAACACTGAACCCTGTGGGAGTCTCAGTGATTAACACTGAACCCTGTGGGAGTCTCAGTGATTAACACTGAACCCTGTGGGAGTCTCAGTGATTAACACTGAACCCTGTGGGAGTCTCAGTGATTAACACAGAACCCTGTGGGAGTCTCAGTGATTAACACTGAACCCTGTGGGAGTCTCAGTGATTAACACTGAACCCTGTGGGAGTCTCAGTGATTAACACTGAACCCTGTGGGAGTCTCAGTGATTAACACTGAACCCTGTGGGAGTCTCAGTGATTAACACTGAACCCTGTGGGAGTCTCAGCTTTTAACACTGAACCCTGTGGGAGTCTCAGTGATTAACACTGAACCCTGTGGGAGTCTCGGTGATTAACACTGAACCCTGTGGGAGTCTCAGTGATTAACACTGAACCCTGTGGGAGTCTCAGTGATTAACACTGAACCCTGTGGGAGTCTCAGTGATTAACACTGAACCCTGTGGGAGTCTCAGTGATTAACACTGAACCCTGTGGGAGTCTCAGTGATTAACTCTGAACCCTGTGGGAGTCTCAGTGATTAACACTGAACCCTGTGGGAGTTTCAGTGATTAACACTGAACCCTGTGGGAGTCTCAGTGATTAACACTGAACCCTGTGGGAGTCTCAGTGATTAACACTGAACCCTGTGGGAGTCTCAGTGATTAACACTGAACCCTGTGGGAGTCTCTGTGATTAACACTGAACCCTGTGGGAGTTTCAGTGATTAACACTGAACCCTGTGGGAGTCTCAGTGATTAACACTGAACCCTGTGGGAGTCTCAGTGATTAACACTGAACCCTGTGGGAGTCTCAGTGATTAACACTGAACCCTGTGGGAGTCTCAGTGATTAACACTGAACCCTGTGGGAGTCTCACTGATTAACACTGAGCCCTGTGGGAGTCTCAGTGATTAACACTGAACCCTGTGGGAGTCTCAGTGATTAACACTGAACCCTGTGGGAGTCTCAGTGATTGACACTGAACCCTGTGGGAGTCTCAGTGATTAACACTGAACCCTGTGGGAGTCTCGGTGATTAACACTGAACCCTGTGGGAGTCTCGGTGATTAACACTGAACCCTGTGGGAGTCTCAGTGATTAACACTGAACCCTGTGGGAGTCTCAGTGATTAACACTGAACCCTGTGGGAGTCTCAGTGATTAACATTGAACCCTGTGGGAGTCTCAGTGATTAACACTGAACCCTGTGGGAGTCTCAGTGATTAACACTGAACCCTGTGGGAGTCTCAGTGATTAACACTGAACCCTGTGGGAGTCTCAGTGATTAACTCTGAACCCTGTGGGAGTCTCAGTGATTAACACTGAACCCTGTGGGAGTCTCAGTGATTAACACTGAACCCTGTGGGAGTCTCAGTGATTAACACTGAACCCTGTGGGAGTCTCAGTGATTAACTCTGAACCCTGTGGGAGTCTCAGTGATTAACACTGAACCCTGTGGGAGTCTCAGTGATTAACACTGAACCCTGTGGGAGTCTCAGCGATTAACACTGAACCCTGTGGGAGTCTCAGTGATTAACACTGAACCCTGTGGGAGTCTCAGTGATTAACTCTGAACCCTGTGGGAGTCTCAGTGATTAACACTGAACCCTGTGGGATTCTCAGTGATTAACTCTGAACCCTGTGGGAGTTTCAGTGATTGACACTGAACCCTGTGGGAGTCTCAGTGATTAACACTGAACCCTGTGGGAGTCTCAGTGATTAACACTGAACCCTGTGGGAGTCTCAGTGATTAACTCTGAACCTTGTGGGAGTCTCAGTGATTAACACTGAACCCTGTGGGATTCTCAGTGATTAACTCTGAACCCTGTGGGAGTTTCAGTGATTGACACTGAACCCTGTGGGAGTCTCAGCGATTAACACTGAACCCTGTGGGAGTCTCAGTGATTAACACTGAACCCTGTGGGAGTCTCAGTGATTAACACTGAACCCTGTGGGAGTCTCAGTGATTAACACTGAACCCTGTGGGAGTCTCAGTGATTAACACTGAACCCTGTGGGAGTCTCAGTGATTAACACTGAACCCTGTGGGAGTCTCAGTGATTAACACTGAACCCTGTGGGAGTCTCAGTGATTAACACTGAACCCTGTGGGAGTCTCAGTGATTAACACTGAACCCTGTGGCAGTCTCAGTGATTAACACTGAACCCTGTGGCAGTCTCAGTGATTAACACTGAACCCTGTGGGAGTCTCAGTGATTAACACTGAACCCTGTGGGAGTCTCAGTGATTAACACTGAACCCTGTGGGAGTCTCAGTGATTAACTCTGAACCCTGTGGGAGTCTCAGTGATTAACACTGAACCCTGTGGGAGTCTCAGTGATTGACACTGAACCCTGTGGGAGTCTCAGTAATTAACACTGAACCCTGTGGGAGTCTCAGTGATTAACACTGAACCCTGTGGGAGTCTCAGTGATTAACACTGAACCCTGTGGGAGTCTCAGTGATTGACACTGAACCCTGTGGGAGTCTCAGTGATTAACACTGAACCCTGTGGGAGTCTCAGTGATTAACACTGAACCCTGTGGGAGTCTCAGTGATTAACACTGAACCCTGTGGGAGTCTCAGTGATTGACACTGAACCCTGTGGGAGTCTCAGTGATTGACACTGAACCCTGTGGGAGTCTCAGTAATTAACACTGAACCCTGTGGGAGTCTCAGTGATTAACACTGAACCCTGTGGGAGTCTCAGTGATTAACACTGAACCCTGTGGGAGTCTCAGTGATTGACACTGAACCCTGTGGGAGTCTCAGTGATTAACACTGAACCCTGTGGGAGTCTCAGTGATTGACACTGAACCCTGTGGGAGTCTCAGTGATTAACACTGAACCCTGTGGGAGTCTCAGTGATTAACACTGAACCCTGTGGGAGTCTCAGTGATTAACACTGAACCCTGTGGGAGTCTCAGTGATTAACACTGAACCCTGTGGGAGTCTCAGTGATTAACACTGAACCCTGTGGGAGTCTCAGTGATTAACACTGAACCCTGTGGGAGTCTCAGTGATTAACACTGAACCCTGTGGGAGTCTTAGTGATTAACACTGAACCCTCTGGGAGTCTCAGTGATTAACACTGAACCCTGTGGGAGTCTCAGTGATTAACACTGAACCCTGTGGGAGTCTCAGTGATTAACACTGAACCCTGTGGGAGTCTCAGTGATTAACACTGAACCCACAGAGACCCATAGACTCACCACCACACAGAGACCCATAGACTCACCACACAGAGACCCACAGACTCACCACCACACAGAGACCCATAGACTCACCACCACACAGAGACCCATAGACTCACCACCACACAGAGACCCACAGACTCACCACCACACAGAGACCCATAGACTCATCACCACACAGAGACCCATAGTCTCACCACCAGACAGAGACCCACAGACTCACCACCACACAGAGACCCATAGACTCACCACACAGAGACCCATAGACTCACCACCACACAGAGACCCACAGACTCACCACCACACAAAGACCCATAGACTCACCACCACACAGAGACCCACAGACTTATCACCACACAGAGACCCACAGACTCACCACACAGAGACCCATAGACTCACCACCACACAGAGACCCATAGACTCACCACACAGAGACCCATAGACTCACCACCACACAGAGACCCATAGACTCACCACCACACAGAGACCCATAGACTCACCACCACACAGAGACCCATAGACTCACCACCACACAGAGACCCATAGACTCACCACCACACAGAGACCCATAGACTCACCACACAGAGACCCATAGACTCACCACCACACAGAGACCCACAGACTCACCACCACACAGAGACCCATAGACTCACCACCACACAGAGACCCACAGACTCACCACCACACAGAGACCCATAGACTCACCACCACACAGAGACCCATAGACTCATCACCACACAGAGACCCACAGACTCACCACCACACAGAGACCCACAGACTCACCACCACACAGAGACCCACAGACTCACCACCACACAGAGACCCACAGACTCACCACCACACAGAGACCCACAGACTCACCACCACACAGAGACCCATAGACTCACCACCACACAGAGACCCACAAACTCACCACCACACAGAGACCCACAGACTCACCACCACACAGAGACCCATAGACTCATCACCACACAGAGACCCACAGACTCACCACCACACAGAGACCCACAGACTCACCACCACACAGAGACCCATAGACTCACCACCACACAGAGACCCATAGACTCACCACCACACAGAGACCCACAGACTCACCACCACACAGAGACCCACAGACTCACCACCACACAGAGACCCACAGACTCACCACCACACAGAGACCCACAGACTCACCACCACACAGAGACCCATAGACTCACCACCACACAGAGACCCATAGACTCACCACCACACAGAGACCCATAGACTCACCACCACACAGAGACCCATAGACTCATCACCACACAGAGACCCACAGACTCACCACCACACAGAGACCCACAGACTCACCACCACACAGAGACCCACAGACTCACCACCACACAGAGACCCACAGACTCACCACCACACAGAGACCCATAGACTCACCACCACACAGAGACCCACAGACTCACCACCACACAGAGACCCACAGACTCACCACCACACAGAGACCCACAGACTCACCACCACACAGAGACCCACAGACTCACCACCACACAGAGACCCATAGACTCACCACCACACAGAGACCCACAGACTCACCACCACACAGAGACCCATAGACTCACCACCACACAGAGACCCACAGACTCACCACCACACAGAGACCCATAGACTCACCACCACACAGAGACCCACAGACTCACCACCACACAGAGACCCACAGACTCACCACCACACAGAGACCCACAGACTCACCACCACACAGAGACCCACAGACTCACCACCACACAGAGACCCACAGACTCACCACCACACAGAGACCCACAGACTCACCACCACACAGAGACCCACAGACTCACCACCACACAGAGACCCACAGACTCACCACCACACAGAGACCCACAGACTCACCACCACACAGAGACCCACAGACTCACCACCACACAGAGACCCACAGACTCACCACCACACAGAGACCCATAGACTCACCACCACACAGAGACCCACAGACTCACCACCACACAGAGACCCACAGACTCACCACCACACAGAGACCCACAGACTCACCACCACACAGAGACCCACAGACTCACCACCACACTGAGACCCACAGACTCACCACCACACAGAGACCCACAGACTCACCACCACACTGAGACCCACAGACTCACCACCACACAGAGACCCACAGACTCACCACCACACAGAGACCCACAGACTCACCACCACACAGAGACCCACAGATTCACCACCACACAGAGACCCACAGACTCACCACCACACAGAGACCCATAGACTCACCACCACACAGAGACCCACAGATTCACCACCACACAGAGACCCACAGACTCACCACCACACAGAGACCCACAGACTCACCACCACACAGAGACCCACAGACTCACCACCACACAGAGACCCATAGACTCACCACCACACAGAGACCCATAGACTCACCACCACACAGAGACCCATAGACTCACCACCACACAGAGACCCACAGACTCACCACCACACAGAGACCCACAGACTCACCACCACACAGAGACCCACAGACTCACCACCACACAGAGACCCACAGACTCACCACCACACAGAGACCCATAGACTCACCACCACACAGAGACCCATAGACTCACCACCACACAGAGACCCATAGACTCACCACCACACAGAGACCCATAGACTCACCACCACACAGAGACCCATAGACTCACCACCACACAGAGACCCATAGACTCACCACCACACAGAGACCCACAGACTCACCACCACACAGAGACCCACAGACTCACCACCACACAGAGACCCATAGACTCACCACCACACAGAGACCCATAGACTCACCACCACACAGAGACCCACAGACTCACCACCACACAGAGACCCACAGACTCACCACCACACAGAGACCCATAGACTCACCACCACACAGAGACCCATAGACTCACCACCACACAGAGACCCACAGACTCACCACCACACAGAGACCCACAGACTCACCACCACACAGAGACCCACAGACTCACCACCACACAGAGACCCATAGACTCACCACCACACAGAGACCCATAGATTCACAACACAGAGACCCATAGACTCACCACCACACAGAGACCCATAGACTCACCACCACACAGAGACCCACAGACTCACCACCACACAGAGACCCATAGACTCACCACCACACAGAGACCCATAGACTCACCACCACACAGAGACCCACAGACTCACCACCACACAGAGACCCACAGACTCACCACCACACAGAGACCCACAGACTCACCACCACACAGAGACCCACAGACTCACCACCACACAGAGACCCATAGACTCACCACCACACAGAGACCCATAGACTCACCACCACACAGAGACCCACAGACTCACCACCACACAGAGACCCATAGACTCACCACACAGAGACCCATAGACTCACCACCACACAGAGACCCATAGACTCATCATCACACAGAGACCCATAGACTCACCACCACACAGAGACCCACAGACTCACCACCACACAGAGACCCATAGACTCACCACCACACAGAGACCCACAGACTCACCACCACACAGAGACCCACAGACTCACCACCACACAGAGACCCATAGACTCACCACCACACAGAGACCCACAGACTCACCACCACACAGAGACCCATAGACTCACCACCACACAGAGACCCATAGACTCACCACCACACAGAGACCCACAGACTCACCACCACACAGAGACCCACAGACTCACCACACAGAGACCCATAGACTCACCACACAGAGACCCACAGACTCACCACCACGCAGAGACCCATAGACTCACCACCACACAGAGACCCACAGACTCACCACCACACAGAGACCCACAGACTCACCACCACACAGAGACCCACAGACTCACCACCACACAGAGATCCACAGACCACACAGAGACCCATAGACTCACCACACAGAGACCCACAGACTCACCACCACACAGAGACCCATAGACTCACCACCACACAGAGACCCATAGACTCACCACCACACAGAGACCCACAGACTCACCACCACACAGAGACCCACAGACTCACCACCACACAGAGACCCACAGACTCACCACACAGAGACCCATAGACTCACCACACAGAGACCCACAGACTCACCACCACACAGAGACCCATAGACTCACTCACACAGAGACCCATAGACTCACCACTACACAGAGACCCATAGACTCACCACTACACAGAGACCCACAGACTCACCACCACACAGAGACCCACAGACTCACCACACAGAGACCCATAGACTCACCACTACACAGAGACCCATAGACTCACCACCACACAGAGACCCATAGACTCACTCACACAGAGACCCATAGACTCACCACTACACAGAGACCCATAGACTCACTCACACAGAGACCCATAGACTCACCACCACACAGAGACCCATAGACTCACCACTACACAGAGACCCATAGACTCACCACCACACAGAGACCCACAGACTCACCACCACACAGAGACACACAGACTCACCACCACACAGAGACCCATAGATTCACAACAGAGCGTCGCACGCGGTCTCATAGCAACGGATCGGGGTGACGTCATGTGGCCGTTTGTTTTGACGTCATGTCGTCATCGCGTGTGTCGACGTCATGTCCTCATCGTCGCGTGTGGTGACGCCTTGGTCACCGTGGTGACGTCACTACGGCACCTGTGCCAGGCTAGGTGCAGGAGGAGGAGGTCACGTGACAGACCCTGCAGGTGCCATGGGTTGTACTGCTGTGCCAGGCTAGGTGCATGAGGAGGAGGTCACGTGACAGATCCTGCAGGTGCCATGGGTTGACTGCTGTGCCAGGCTAGGTGCATAAGGAGGTCACGGGACAGACCCTGCAGGTGCCATGGGTTGTACTGCTGTGCCAGGCTAGGTGCATGAGGAGGAGGTCACGTGACAGATCCTGCAGGTGCCATGGGTTGACTGCTGTGCCAGGCTAGGTGCAGGAGGTCACGGGACAGACCCAGCAGGTGCCATGGGTTGTACTGCTGTGCCAGGCTAGGTGCATGAGGAGGAGGTCACGTGACAGATCCTGCAGGTGCCATGGGTTGACTGCTGTGCCAGGCTAGGTGCAGGAGGTCACGGGACAGACCCTGCAGGTGCCATGGGTTGTACTGCTGTGCCAGGCTAGGTGCATAAGGAGGTCACGGGACAGACCCTGCAGGTGCCATGGGTTGTACTGCTGTGCCAGGCTAGGTGCATAAGGAGGTCACGGGACAGACCCTGCAGGCGCCATGGGTTGTACTGCTGTGCCAGGCTAGG
Source organism: Lampetra fluviatilis (assembly GCF_964198595.1). Lineage (NCBI taxonomy): Eukaryota > Metazoa > Chordata > Hyperoartia > Petromyzontiformes > Petromyzontidae > Lampetra > Lampetra fluviatilis. The sequence goes on from NW_027621008.1 coordinate 15,320, forward strand.
TGCATGAGGAGGAGGTCACGTGACAGATCCTGCAGGTGCCATGGGTTGTACTGCTGTGCCAGGCTAGGTGCACGAGGAGGAGGTCACGTGACAGATCCTGCAGGTGCCATGGGTTGACTGCTGTGCCAGGCTAGGTGCATAAGGAGGTCACGGGACAGACCCTGCAGGTGCCATGGGTTGTACTGCTGTGCCAGGCTAGGTGCATGAGGAGGAGGTCACGTGACAGATCCTGCAGGTGCCATGGGTTGACTGCTGTGCCAGGCTAGGTGCAGGAGGTCACGGGACAGACCCAGCAGGTGCCATGGGTTGTACTGCTGTGCCAGGCTAGGTGCATGAGGAGGAGGTCACGTGACAGATCCTGCAGGCGCCATGGGTCGACTGTTGTGCCAGGCTAGGTGCAGGAAGTCACGGGACAGACCCAGCAGGTGCCATGGGTTGTACTGCTGTGCCAGGCTAGGTGCATGAGGAGGAGGTCACGTGACAGATCCTGCAGGTGCCATGGGTTGTACTGCTGTGCCAGGCTAGGTGCATGAGGAGGTCACGGGACAGACCCTGCAGGTGCCATGGGTTGTACTGCTGTGCCAGGCTAGGTGCATGAGGAGGAGGTCACGTGACAGATCCTGCAGGCGCCATGGGTCGACTGTTGTGCCAGGCTAGGTGCAGGAAGTCACGGGACAGACCCAGCAGGTGCCATGGGTTGTACTGCTGTGCCAGGCTAGGTGCATGAGGAGGAGGTCACGTGACAGACCCTGCAGGTGCCATGGGTTGTACTGCTGTGCCAGGCTAGGTGCATGAGGAGGAGGTCACGTGACAGATCCTGCAGGTGCCATGGGTTGACTGTTGTGCCAGGCTAGGTGCAGGAAGTCACGGGACAGACCCTGCAGGTGCCATGGGTTGTACTGCTGTGCCAGGCTAGGTGCATGAGGAGGAGGTCACGTGACAGACCCTGCAGGTGCCATGGGTTGTACTGCTGTGCCAGGCTAGGTGCATGAGGAGGAGGTCACGTGACAGATCCTGCAGGTGCCATGGGTTGACTGTTGTGCCAGGCTAGGTGCAGGAAGTCACGGGACAGACCCAACAGGTGCCATGGGTTGTACTGCTGTGCCAGGCTAGGTGCATGAGGAGGAGGTCACGTGACAGATCCTGCAGGTGCCATGGGTTGACTGCTGTGCCAGGCTAGGTGCAGGAAGTCACGGGACAGACCCTGCAGGTGCCATGGGTTGTACTGCTGTGCCAGGCTAGGTGCATAAGGAGGTCACGGGACAGACCCTGCAGGTGCCATGGGTTGACTGTTGTGCCAGGCTAGGTGCAGGAGGTCACGGGACAGACCCTGCAGGTGCCATGGGTTGTACTGCTGTGCCAGGCTAGGTGCATGAGGAGGTCACGGGACAGACCCTGCAGGTGCCATGGGTTGACTGCTGTGCCAGGCTAGGTGCATGAGGAGGAGGTCACGTGACAGATCCTGCAGGTGCCATGGGTTGACTGCTGTGCCAGGCTAGGTGCATGAGGTCACGGGACAGACCCAGCAGGTGCCATGGGTTGTACTGCTGTGCCAGGCTAGGTGCATAAGGAGGTCACGGGACAGACCCTGCAGGTGCCATGGGTTGTACTGCTGTGCCAGGCTAGGTGCATGAGGAGGAGGTCACGTGACAGACCCTGCAGGTGCCATGGGTTGTACTGCTGTGGTAGGCTAGGTGCATAAGGAGGTCACGGGACAGACCCTGCAGGTGCCATGGGTTGTACTGCTGTGCCAGGCTAGGTGCATGAGGAGGAGGTCACGTGACAGATCCTGCAGGTGCCATGGGTTGACTGCTGTGCCAGGCTAGGTGCATAAGGAGGTCACGGGACAGACCCTGCAGGTGCCATGGGTTGTACTGCTGTGCCAGGCTAGGTGCATGAGGAGGAGGTCACGTGACAGATCCTGCAGGTGCCATGGGTTGACTGCTGTGCCAGGCTAGGTGCATGAGGAGGTCACGGGACAGACCCAGCAGGTGCCATGGGTTGTATTGACTGAGACGACTGGCTGATGCACCACCTGTGCCCCCTACTGTGCCAACTCGCTGCGTTTTATCCGCCCGGCGCCTCCGCTCGTTGTTGTGAGCGTCACTCCTCCGCCCTCCGTTGTTGTTTTATTGTGTTTTATTTTTATGACGTATCATTTGATTATTGTAATATGTTTTATTCTTATAATTTTATGACGTTTTATTTTTACTATTTTATTATGTTTTATGTTTATTATGTTTTATTTTATTATGTTTTATGTTTATTATTTTATTACGTTTTATTTTTTTAATGTTTTATATTTATTATTTTATTAAGTTGTATTTTTATAACGTTTTATTTTATGTTACATTTTTATTATTTTATTATGTTTTATTTTTATAACGTTTTATTTTTATTATTTTATCATGTTTTATTTTTATTATGTTTTATTTTTATTATTTTATTATGTTTTATGTTTATTATTTTATTACGTTTTATTTTTTTTATGTTTTATATTTATTATTTTATTAAGTTGTATTTTTATAACGTTTTATTTTCATAATGTTTAATTTTTATTATTTTTTTATGTTTTATTTTTATAACGTTTTATTTTTATTATTTTATCATGTTTTATTTTTATTATGTTTTATTTTTATTATTTTATTATGTTTTATGTTTATTATTTTATTACGTTTTATTTTTTTTATGTTTTATATTTATTATTTTATTAAGTTGTATTTTTATAGCGTTTTATTTTCATAATGTTTAATTTTTATTATTTTTTTATGTTTTATTTTTATAACGTTTTATTTTTATTATTTTATAATGTTTTATTTTTATTATGTTTAATTTTTATTATTTTATAATGTTTTATTTTTATAACGTTTTATTTTTATTATTTTATAATGTTTTATTTTTATTATGTTTTATTTTTATTATTTTATTATGTTTTATTTTGATAACGTTTCATATTTATTGTTTAATAATGTTTTATTTTTATTATTTTATAAAGTTTTATTTTAATTCTTTCATTATGTTTTATTTGTATTATTTTATTATGTTTTATATTTATTAATTTATTATGTTTTATTTTTAATATTTTATTATGTTTTATTTTTTATTATTTTATAATGTTTTATTTTTATTATTTTATAAAGTTTTATTTTAATTCTTTCATTATGTTTTATTTTTATTATTTTATTATGTTTTATATTTATTATTTTATTATGTTTTATATTTATTATTTTATTATGTTTTATTTTTATTATTTTATTATGTTTTATTTTTATGATTTCATTATGTTATATTTTTATTATTGTATTACGTTATATTTTTATTATTTTATTATGTTTTATTTTAATTATTTCATTACTTCCCTTCTACGTGACGACTTTACCGAAAGAACCAAGAAGATGAATCCCTGCTGCTGCAGTCACGAAAGAAGCTTTCAATCGAAACTGTTATTTTGTATTTTAATTTTCCACTCACGTGTCTTTACCTAAAGAATCAAACGGCATGTGACCCACACTTTGTCTGACGATGTCATGGGAGGTCGTGGGGGGGTGGTGGTAGTGGTGGGTCAATGTCGATGGCGAAGGGGAGGGTGCAAGCCCTTAGCCCCCCACATCTCGCCGCTTGCAGGATTAACTATGGAAGCCGCGTGGAGTTGAACCGCGATTATTTTACAGCAACTCGGAACATTCACTCTGCGTGCGTGACCTTCAGCTTCACCGGTAGGTGGCACCGAAACACCATCATCACCATCATCACCATCATCACCATCACCATCATCACCATCATCACCATCATCACCACCATCACCATCATCACCATCATCACCACCATCACCATCATCACCACCACCATCACCATCATCACCATCATCACCACCATCACCATCATCACCATCATCACCACCATCACCATCATCACCATCATCACCATCATCACCATCATCACCACCATCACCATCATCACCATCATCACCACCATCACCACCATCACCACCATCACCATCATCACCATCATCACCACCATCACCATCATCACCACCATCACCATCATCACCACCATCACCACCATCACCATCATCACCATCATCACCACCATCACCATCATCACCATCATCACCACCATCACCACCATCACCACCATCACCATCATCACCATCATCACCACCATCACCATCATCACCACCATCACCATCATCACCATCATCACCACCATCACCATCATCACCATCATCACCATCATCACCATCATCACCACCATCACCATCATCACCATCATCACCATCATCACCATCATCACCACCATCATCACCACCACCACCATCACCATCATCACCATCACCACCATCATCACCACCATCACCATCATCACCATCATCACCATCATCACCACCATCACCATCATCACCATCATCACCATCATCACCATCATCACCACCACCATCACCATCATCACCATCATCACCACCATCACCACCACCATCACCATCATCACCATCATCACCACCATCACCACCACCATCACCACCATCACCACCATCACCACCATCATCACCATCATCACCATCATCACCATCATCACCACCATCATCACCACCACCATCACCACCATCACCATCATCACCATCATCACCATCATCACCACCATCATCACCACCACCATCATCACCACCATCACCATCATCACCATCATCACCATCATCACCACCATCATCACCACCACCACCATCACCATCATCACCATCATCACCACCATCACCACCATCACCATCATCACCACCATCACCACCATCACCACCATCACCATCATCACCACCATCACCACCATCACCACCATCACCATCATCACCACCATCACCACCATCACCATCATCACCATCATCACCATCATCACCACCATCACCATCATCACCATCATCACCATCATCACCACCATCACCATCATCACCATCATCACCATCATCACCACCATCACCACCATCACCATCATCACCATCATCACCACCATCATCACCATCATCATCACCACCATCACCACCATCACCATCATCACCACCATCACCATCATCACCATCATCACCACCATCACCATCATCACCATCATCACCACCATCACCACCATCACCACCATCACCATCATCACCACCATCACCACCATCACCACCATCACCATCATCACCATCATCACCATCATCACCACCATCACCATCATCACCACCCCTATCACCTCCATCACCACCCCTATCACCTCCACCAATTCATCATCACCATCATCACCACCCTCATCACCATCATCACCACCCCCATCACCTCCATCACCAACCCCATCATCACCACCCTCATCACCACCCCCATCACCTCCACCAATTCATCATCACCACCATCACCACCCTCATCACCACCCTCATCACCACCCCCATCACCTCCACCAATTCATCATCACCACCATCACCACCCTCATCACCACCATCATCACCACCATCACCTCCATTATCTCCATCACCACCCCCATCACCTCCATCGATTCATCACCACCCCCATCACCTACATCACCAGCCCCATTATCACCACCATCACCACCCCAATCACCTCCCCCATCACCTCTCCCATCACCCCCCCTACCCCCCCCACCCATCCACCCCCCATCCCCCCCCCATCCCCCCACCCCTCTACCCCCCACCCCCCCACCTCCCCTCCCCCCACCAAAACACCCCCCCCCACCCACCCCTCACCACCCACCCTCACCACCACCCTCACCCTCACCACCACCCTCACCCTCACCACCACACTCACCACCACCACCACCCTCACCGTCATCACCACCCTCACCCTCACCACCCCCCACCCCACCCACCACCCTCACCCCACCCACCCCACCCTCACCACCACCCTCACCCACCACCCCCCCACCCACCCCACACCCCACCACCACCCCACCCCACCACCCCACCACCACACCCCACCACCCCCACCACCCCACCCCCCACCCCACCACCACCCCCACCCCACCCCACCACCCACCCCACCACCACACCACCACCCACCCTCACCACCACCCTCACCCCACCACCACCCCCCCACCCCCACCCCACACCACCCCACCCCCACCACCACCCACCACCCTCACCCTCACCACCACCCCACCCTCACCACCACCCTCACCCCCCACCACCACACCCTCACCACCACCCACACCCACCCACCACCCTCACCCTCACCACCACACTCACCACCACCCACACCCTCACCACCACCCTCACCCTCACCACCACCCCACCCCCTCACCCACACCCCCCACCCCACCACCCCACCCTCACCACCACACCACCCACCACCCTCACCCCCCACCACCACACCTCACCCTCACCACCCACCACCACCCCCCACCCACCCCACCACCACCCTCACCCCACCACCACACCACCACACCCACCCCACCACCCCCTCACCCTCACCACCCCACACACCACCACCACCCACACCCACCACCCTCACCCTCACCACCACCCTCACCCCACCACCACCCTCACCCCCACCACCCTCCACCCTCACCCACTCACCACCACCTCACCCTCACCACCACCCTCACCCACACCACCCTCACCCTCCACCACCACCCTCACCCTCACCACCACCACTCACCACCACCCTCACCCTCACCACCACCCTCACCCCACCTCACCACCACCCACACCCTCACCACCACCCTCACCCCACCACCACCCTCACCACCACCCTCACCCCACCACCACACTCACCACCACCCTCACCCTCACCACCACCCTCACCCACCACCACACTCACCACCACCCTCACCACCACCCTCACCCTCACCACCACCCTCACCCTCACCACCACCCTCACCCTCACCACCACACTCACCACCACCCTCACCCTCACCACCACCCTCACCCTCACCACCACACTCACCACCACCACCCTCACCCTCACCACCACCCTCACCCTCACCACCACCCTCACCCTCACCACCACCCTCACCCTCACCACCACACTCACCACCACCCTCACCCTCACCACCACCCTCACCCTCACCCACCACACTCACCACCACCCTCACCCTCACCACCACCCTCACCCTCACCACCACCCTCACCCTCACCACCACCCTCACCCTCACCACCACCCTCACCTTCACCACCACCCTCACCACCACCCTCACCCTCACCACCACCTTCACCCTCACCACCCACCCTCACCCTCACCACCACCCTCACCCTCACCACCACACTCACCACCACCCTCACCCTCACCACCACCCTCACCACCACCCTCACCCTCACCACCACCCTCACCCTCACCACCACCCTCACCACCACCCTCACCCTCACCACCACCCTCACCCTCACCACCACCCTCACCCTCACCACCACACTCACCACCACCCTCACCATCACCTTTCCCATCACCCCCATCACCTCCATCGATTCATCACCACCCCCATCACCTCCAACACCATCACCCCCCCCAACATCACACCTTCCACCACCACCATCACCCACCCCTCCACCCACCCTCCACCCCCCCACTTCGTGTGGTGTTTCCTATCCCTCCCCCCACCAAAACACCGCCCCCCCCCACCCCCCCCCCACCTTCCCCCACCACCCCCCCACCCACCACCCCCCCCCACCCCCCCCCACCACCCCCCCACCCACCACCCCCCCCCACCCCCCCCCACCACCCCCCCCCACACCCACCCCCCCACCACCCCCCCCACCCACCACCACCACCCCCCAACATCACACCTCCCCTCCACCCCCCATCCCCCTACCCCCCTCCCCCCACCCCCCCCACCACCCCCCCCCCACACCCACCCCCCCACCACCCCCCCCCACCCACCACCACCACCCCCCATCCCCCACCCCCCCCTTCCCCCCACCTCCCCTCCCCCCCACCTCGTACGGTGTTTCCTATCCTCTCTCTCTCCCCTCCCCCTCCTCCCTCCCCCCACCAAAACACCCCACCCCCACCTCCACCCCCCCACCACCACCACCCCACCCACCCACCCTCACCCCCACCACCACCACCACCACCACCCAGTACGCTCCCTCCCTACTGCCGCAGCAGTCTTCCCGACGAGGGGCTCAGACCCCCGGAACGTCGGACACGACCACCCACCACCATCCCACCCCACCCAACCCACGTGGTCCTGCCATGAACCTCACCGTTCTCCTCCTGCTACTCGCTGCTGCCCTGCGCAGCACGAAGGGGGCAGCTGCCCTGCCCTGCCGAGCCTCCGAGGGCTGCCCATCTACTGCCCTTCTTTCAACATCACCATCATCAGCATCATCATCAGCAGCAGCATCATCAGCATCATCATCAGCGGCATCATCGGCAGCGGCGGGGGCAGTCACGGGATGGACATCGAGAAGGGCGACGCTGACCGAGAGGGCAGTCGGTGAGTGAGTGAGTCTGTGGGTGAGTGAGTCGGTGGGTGAGTGAGTGAGTGAGTGGCTGTGTGAGTCAGTGGGTGAGTGAGTGAGTCTGTGGGTGAGTGAGTCTGTGAGTGAGTGAGTCGGTGGGTGAGTGAGTGAGTGAGTCTGTTAGTGAGTGAGTCTGTTAGTGAGTGGCTGTGTGAGTGGGTGAGTGAGTGGGTGGGTGAGTGAGTGAGTCTGTGAGTGAGTGAGTCAGTGGGTGAGTGAGTGAGTGAGTCTGTTAGTGAGTGAGTCTGTTAGTGAGTGGCTGTGTGAGTGGGTGAGTGAGTGGGTGGGTGAGTGAGTGAGTCTGTGAGTGAGTGAGTCAGTGGGTGAGTGAGTGAGTCTGTTAGTGAGTGAGT
>NW_027621009.1:0-1000 GCF_964198595.1 Lampetra fluviatilis
GGGCCCGGCTCAACACTCGCTTGCGTGGGGCTGAGGACGATCTGAAGAGTGAGTTAGTGCGGTGTTAGTGCACCCACCCACTCACCCACCCACCCGCCCACCCACCCACCCACCCACCCACTCACTCACCCACTCACCCACTCACCCACCCACCCACTCACCCACCCACCCACTCACCCACCCCACTCGCCCACCCACCCACTCGCCCACCCACCCACTCACCCACTCACCCACCCACTCACCCACCCACCCGCCCACCCACCCACCCACCCACCCACCCACTCACTCACCCACTCACCCACTCACCCACCCACCCACTCACCCACCCACCCACTCACCCACCCACTCGCCCACCCACCCACTCACCCACTCACACACCCACCCACCCACCCACTCACCCACCCACTCACTCACCCACTCACCCACTCACCCACCCACCCACTCACCCACCCACCCACTCACCCACTCACCCACTCACACCCACTCACCCACCCACTCACCCACCCACTCACCCACCCACTCACCCACCCACCCACTCACCCACTCACCCACCCACCCACCCACCCACCCACTCACCCACCCACTCACCCACCCACCCACTCACCCACTCACCCACTCACCCACCCACTCACCCACCCACCCACTCCACCCACCCACCCACCCACCCACCCACACCCACCCACCCACTCACCACCCACTCACCCACCCACTCACCCACCCACCAACCTACCCACCCACTCACTCACCCACCCACTCACCCACCCACCCACCCACTCACCCACCCACTCACCCACCCACTCACCCACCCACCCACTAACCCACCCACCCACCCACCCACTCACCCACCCACCCACTCACCCACCCACCCACCCACTCACCCACCCACCCACTCACCACCCACTCACCCACCCTCCCACCCACCCACTCACCCACCCACCCACCCACCCACTCACCCACTCACCCACCCACCCACTCACCCACCCCACCCACCCACTCACCC
>NW_027621010.1:0-45000 GCF_964198595.1 Lampetra fluviatilis
TGGTGAGTGGGTGGGTGGTGGTGAGTGGGTGGGTGGGTGAGTGGGTGGGTGGTGTGAGTGGGTGGGTGGGTGGTGAGTGAGTTGTGAGTGGGTGGTGAGTGGTGAATGGGTGGGTGGTGAGTGAGTGGTGAGTGGGTGGTGAGTGGTGAGTGGGTGGGTGGTGAGTGGGTGGGTGAGTGGGTGGTGAGTGGGTGGGTGAGTGGTGAGTGGTTTGGGTGGGTGGTGAGTGGGTGGGTGAGTGGGTGGTGAGTGGGTGGGTGGTGAGTGGTGAGTGGGTGGGTGGGTGGTGAGTGGGTGGGTGAGTGGGTGGTGAGTGGGTGGGTGAGTGGTGAGTGGGTGGTGAGTGGGTGGGTGAGTGGTGAGTGGGTGGGTGAGTGGGTGGTGAGTGGGTGGGTGGTGTGGTGAGTGGGTGAGTGGGTGGTGAGAAGGTGGTGAGTGGGTGGTGAGTGGTGAGTGATGAGTGAGTGGTGAGTGGGTTGTGAGTGGTGAGTGAGTGCCTGTGTGTGTGTCTGTGTGTATGTCTGTGTGTGTGTGTGTGTGTGTCTGTGTGTGTGTGTCTGTGTGTGTGTCTGTGTGTGTGTGTGTGTGTGTCTGTGTGTGTGTCTGTGTGTGTGTGTGAGTGTGTGTGTGTGTGAATGTGTGTGTCTGTGTGTGTGTCTGTGTGTGTGCGAGTCAGATGGGCTGCGGGAATACTTTGGTAAATTCGGAGAGGTGAGCGAGTGCATGGTCATGAAAGATCCTTCTACCAAGCGATCAAGGTACCGCCCACCCACCCACTCACCCACCCACCCACTCACTCAACCACTCACTCAACCACTCACTCAACCACTCACTCAACCACTCAACCACTTACTCACTCACCCACCCACTCACCCACCCACCCACCCCACTCACCCACCCACCCACCCACTCACCCAACCACTCACCCACCCAACCACTCCCCAACCCACCCAGCCACCTACCCACTCACCCACTCACTCACCCACCCACCCACTCACCCACCCACCCACCCACTCACTCAACCACTCACTCAACCACTCACTCAACCACTCACCCACCCACCCACCTCACCCACCCACTCACTCACTCAACCACTTACTCACCCACCCACCCACCCACTCACCCACTCACCCACTCACCCACCCACCCACTCACTCAACCACTCACTCAACCACTCACTCAACCACTCACCCACCCACCCACTCACTCACTCAACCACTACTCACCCACCCACCCACTCACCCACTCACCCACTCACCCACCCACTCACCCACTCACTCACCCACTCACTCAACCACTCACTCAACCACTCACTCCACCACTCACTCACTCACTCAACCACTTACTCACCCACCCACCCACTCACCCACTCACCCACTCACCCACCCACTCACCCACCCACCCACCCACCCACCCACTCACTCACTCACTCACCCACTCACCCACCCACTCACCTACCCACCCACTCACTCACTCACTCAACCACTCACTCAACCACTCACTCAACCACTCACTCAACCACTCACTCACTCAACCACTCACTCAACCACTCACTCAACCACTCACTCACCCACTCACTCAACCACTCACTCAACCACTCACTCCACCACTCACTCACTCACTCAACCACTTACTCACCCACCCACCCACTCACCCACTCACCCACTCACCCACCCACTCACCCACCCACCCACCCACCCACCCACTCACTCACTCACTCACCCACTCACCCACCCACTCACCTACCCACCCACTCACTCACTCACTCAACCACTCACTCAACCACTCACTCAACCACTCACTCAACCACTCACTCACTCAACCACTCACTCAACCACTCACTCAACCACTCACTCAACCACTCACTCACTCACTCAACCACTTACTCACCCACCCACCCACTCACCCACTCACCCACTCACCCACTCACCTACCCACTCACCCACCCACCCACCCACCCACCCACCCACCCACTCACTCACTCACTCACCCACTCACTCACCCACTCACCCACCCACTCACCCACTCACTCACCCACTCACTCACCCACCCACCCACCCACTCACTCACTCACTCACCCACTCACTCACTCACCCACTCACCTACCAACCCACCCACCCACCCACCCACCCACCCACTCACCCACCCACCCACTCACCCACCCACCCACTCACTCACCCACTCACCCACCCACTCACCCACCCACTCACCCACTCACCACTCACTCACCCACCCACCCACCCACCCACCCACCTTCTCGTGTGTCTCTGGGTCCCCCCATGACCTCCGTGACCTCCGTGACCTCTGTGACCTCCGTGACCTCCCCCTTGACCCCTGCCCCCAGAGGATTCGGCTTTGTGACCTTTGCAGACTCTTCGAGCGTAGAGGCCGTACTGGGTGAGCAGCACCACGAGCTCGACTCAAAGACGGTGAGTCACTCACCACTCACTCACCACTCGCTCACCACTCACTCACCACTCACTCACTCACTCACCACTCACTCAGTCAGCCACTCACTCGCTCACTCAGTCACCCACTCACTCACTCACTTACTCACTCAGTCACTCACTCACTCAGTCAGCCACTCACTCAGTCACTCAGCCACTCACTCACTCAGTCAGTCAGCCACTCGCTCACTCACCACTCACTCACCACTCACTCACCACTCACTCACTCAGTCAGTCAGCCACTCGCTCACTCACCACTCAATCACCACTCACTCAGTCAGCCACTCACTCACTCACCACTCACTCACCACTCACTCACCACTCACTCAGTCAGCCACTCACTCACTCACCCACCCTACCCACTCACTCACCACTCACTCACTCACTCACTGACCCACCCACCCACTCACTCACCCACTCACTCACCACTCACTCACTCACCACTCACTCACTCACCCACCCACCCACTCACTCACCACTCACTCACCACTCACTCACCACTCACTCACTACTCACCCACTCACTCACCACTCACTCACTCACCACTCACTCACCACTCACTGACCACTCACTCACTCACTACTCACCCACTCACTCACCCACCCACTCACTCACCTCCCACTCACTCACTACTCACTCACCACTCACTCACTCACCACTCACTCACTCACCCACCCACCCACTCACTCACCACTCACTCACCACTCACTCACCACTCACTCACTACTCACCCACTCACTCACCACTCACTCACTCACCACTCACTCACCACTCACTGACCACTCACTCACTCACTACTCACCCACTCACTCACCCACCCACTCACTCACCTCCCACTCACTCACCACTCACTCACCACTCACTCACTCACCACTCACTCACTCACCACTCACTCACTCACTACTCACCCACTCACCACTCACTCACCACTCACTCACTCACCACTCACTCACTCACTCAGTCAGCCACTCGCTCACTCACCACTCAATCACCACTCACTCAGTCAGCCACTCACTCACTCACTCACCACTCACTCACCACTCACTCACCACTCACTCAGTCAGCCACTCACTCACTCACCCACCCTACCCACTCACTCACTCACCCACTCACTCACTCACTGACCCACCCACCCACCCACTCACTCACCCCACTCACTCACCACTCACTCACTCACTCACCACTCACTCACTCACTCACCCACCCACCCACTCACTCACCACTCACTCACCACTCACTCACCACTCACTCACTACTCACCCACTCACTCACCACTCACTCACTCACCACTCACTCACCACTCACTGACCACTCACTCACTCACTACTCACCCACTCACTCACCCACCCACTCACTCACCTCCCACTCACTCACCACTCACTCACCACTCACTCACTCACCACTCACTCACTCACTACTCACCCACTCACCACTCACTCACCACTCACTCACTCACCACTCACTCACTCACTCAGTCAGCCACTCGCTCACTCACCACTCAATCACCACTCAGTCAGCCACTCACTCACTCACTCACCACTCACTCACCACTCACTCACCACTCACTCAGTCAGCCACTCACTCACTCACCCACCCTACCCACTCACTCACTCACCCACTCACTCACTCACTGACCCACCCACCCACCTACTCACTCACCCACTCACTCACCACTCACTCACTCACCACTCACTCACTCACTCACCCACCCACCCACTCACTCACCACTCACTCACCACTCACTCACCACTCACTCACTACTCACCCACTCACTCACCACTCACTCACTCACCACTCACTCACCACTCACTGACCACTCACTCACTCACCCACTCACCCACTCACTCACCCACTCACCCACTCACTCACCACTCACTCACTCACTCACCACTCACTCACTCACTCAGCCACTCAGCCACTCACTCACCCACCCACTCACTCACCAACCACTCACTCACTCACTCACCACTCACTCACCACTCACTCACTCACTCACCACTCACTCACCACTCACTCACTCACCACTCACTCACTCACTCACTCACCCACTCACCCACTCACTCACCACTCACTCACTCACTCACCACTCACTCACTCACTCACTCACCCACTCACCCACTCACTCACCACTCACTCACTCACCACTCACTCACCACTCACTCACTCACTCACTCACTCACTCACCCACTCACCCACTCACTCACCACTCACTCACCACTCACTCACTACTCACCCACTCACTCACCACTCACTCACTCACCCACTCACCCACTCACTCACCACTCACTCACTCACCACTCACTCACCACTCACTCACTCACTCACCCACTCACCCACTCACTCACCACTCACTCACCACTCACTCACCACTCACTCAGTCAGCCACTCACTCACTCACCCATCCTACCCACTCACTCACTCACTGACCCACCCACCCACCCACTCACTCACCCACTCACTCACCACTCACTCACTCACCACTCACTCACCCACCCACCCACTCACTCACCACTCACTCACCACTCACTCACCACTCACTCACTCACTCACCACTCACTCACTCACCACTCACTCACCACTCACTGACCACTCACTCACTCACCCACTCACCCACTCACTCACCCACTCACCCACTCACTCACCACTCACTCACTCACTCACCACTCACTCACTCACTCAGCCACTCAGCCACTCACTCACCCACCCACTCACTCACCAACCACTCACTCACTCACTCACCACTCACTCACCACTCACTCACCACTCACTCACTCACCACTCACTCACTCACCCACCCACCCACTCACTCACTCACCACTCACTCACTCACTCACCCACTCACCCACTCACTCACCACTCACTCACTCACTCACCACTCACTCACTCACTCACCCACTCACCCACTCACTCACCACTCACTCACTCACTCACCACTCACTCACCACTCACTCACTCACTCACCCACTCACCCACTCACTCACCACTCACTCACTCACTCACTCACTACTCACCCACTCACTCACCACTCACTCACTCACCACTCATCACTCACCCACTCACTACTCACCCACTCACTCACCACTCACTCACTCACCACTCATCACTCACCCACTCACTACTCACCCACTCACTCACCACTCACTCACTCACTACTCACCCACTCACCCACTCACTCACCACTCACTCACTCACCCACCCTCCCACTCACTCACCACTCACTCACTCACCACTCATCACTTACTATTACTGAATAGTAGATGATGGTGTTGATGTTGTTCATGTTGGTGATGTTGATGATGTTGTTGATGTTGTTGTTGATGTTGATGATGTTGTTGTTGTTGATGTTGTTGTTGATGTTGATGATGGTGTTGATGTTGTTCATGTTGGTGATGTTGATGATGTTGTTGATGTTGTTGTTGATGTTGATGATGTTGTTGTTGTTGATGTTGTTGTTGATGTTGTTGATGTTGTTGATGTTGTTGATGTTGATGTTGTTGTTGATGTTGTTGTTGATGTTGTTGTTGATGTTGATGTTGTTGTTGATGTTGATGTTGATGTTGTTGATGTTGATGTTGTTGATGTTGATGTTGTTGTTGATGTTGATGTTGTTGTTGATGTTGATGTTGTTGTTGATGTTGTTGTTGTTGATGTTGATGTTGTTGATGTTGTTGTTGTTGTTGATGTTGTTGTTGTTGATGTTGTTGTTGTTGTTGATGTTGTTGATGTTGATGTTGTTGTTGATGTTGATGTTGTTGTTGTTGTTGATGTTGTTGTTGATGTTGTTGATGTTGTTGATGTTAATGTTGTTGTTGATGTTGTTGATGTTGATGTTGTTGATGTTGATGTTGTTGTTGATGTTGATGTTGTTGTTGATGTTGTTGATGTTGATGTTGTTGTTGATGTTGATGTTGTTGATGTTGTTGATGTTGATGTTGTTGTTGATGTTGTTGTTGTTGATGTTGTTGATGTTGTTGTTGATGTTGATGTTGTTGATGTTGTTGATGTTGATGCTGTTGTTGATGTTGATGCTGTTGTTGATGTTGATGTTGTTGTTGTTGTTGATGTTGTTGTTGATGTTGTTGATGTTGTTGATGTTGATGTTGTTGTTGATGTTGATGTTGTTGATGTTGATGTTGTTGTTGATGCTGTTGATGTTGTTGATGTTGATGTTGTTGTTGATGTTGTTGATGTTGTTGTTGTTGATGTTGTTGATGTTGATGTTGATGTTGTTGTTGATGTTGATGTTGTTGTTGATGTTGATGTTGATGTTGATGTTGTTGTTGATGTTGTTGTTGTTGATGTTGATGTTGTTGTTGATGTTGATGTTGTTGTTGATGTTGATGTTGTTGTTGATGTTGTTGTTGATGTTGATGTTGATGTTGATGTTGTTGTTGATGTTGTTGTTGATGTTGATGTTGATGTTGATGTTGTTGTTGATGTTGTTGTTGTTGATGTTGATGTTGTTGTTGATGTTGATGTTGTTGTTGATGTTGATGTTGTTGTTGATGTTGATGTTGTTGTTGATGTTGATGTTTACTTCAGATTGACCCAAAAGTTGCGTTTCCACGGAAATCTCACCCCAAGGTGAGTGGTGAGTGGGTGGTGAGTGAGTGGTGAGTGGGTGGTGAGTGAGTGGTGAGTGGGTGGTGAGTGAGTGGTGAGTGAGTGGTGAGTGGGTGGTGAGTGAGTGGTGAGTGAGTGGTGAGTGAGTGGTGAGTGAGTGGTGAGTGGGTGGTGAGTGAGTGGTGAGTGAGTGGTGAGTGGGTGGTGAGTGAGTGGTGAGTGAGTGGTGAGTGGGTGGTGAGTGAGTGGTGAGTGAGTGGTGAGTGGGTGGTGAGTGAGTGGTGAGTGAGTGGTGAGTGAGTGGTGAGTGGGTGGTGAGTGGGTGGTGAGTGAGTGGTGAGTGAGTGGTGAGTGGGTGGTGAGTGAGTGGTGAGTGGGTGGTGAGTGAGTGGTGAGTGGGTGGTGAGTGAGTGGTGAGTGAGTGGTGAGTGAGTGGTGAGTGGGTGGTGAGTGGGTGGTGAGTGAGTGGTGAGTGAGTGGTGATTGGGTGGTGAGTGAGTGGTGAGTGAGTGGTGAGTGAGTGGTGAGTGGGTGGTGAGTGGGTGGTGAGTGAGTGGTGAGTGAGTGGTGAGTGAGTGGTGAGTGGGTGGTGAGTGAGTGGTGAGTGGGTGGTGAGTGAGTGGTGAGTGAGTGGTGAGTGGGTGGTGAGTGAGTGGTGAGTGAGTGGTGAGTGGGTGGTGAGTGGGTGGTGAGTGGGTGGTGAGTGAGTGGTGAGTGGGTGGTGAGTGAGTGGTGAGTGAGTGGTGAGTGAGTGGTGAGTGGGTGGTGAGTGAGTGGTGAGTGGGTGGTGAGTGAGTGGTGAGTGGGTGGTGAGTGAGTGGTGAGTGGGTGGTGAGTGGGTGGTGAGTGAGTGGTGAGTGGGTGGTGAGTGGGTGGTGAGTGAGTGGTGAGTGGGTGGTGAGTGGGTGGTGAGTGGGTGGTGAGTGGGTGGTGAGTGAGTGGTGAGTGGGTGGTGAGTGGGTGGTGAGGTGAGTGGTGAGTGAGTGGTGAGTGGGTGGTGAGTGGGTGGTGAGTGGGTGGTGAGTGGGTGGTGAGTGAGTGGTGAGTGGGTGGTGAGTGGAGTGGTGAGTGAGTGGTGAGTGAGTGGTGAGTGGGTGGTGAGTGGGTGGTGAGTGGGTGGTGAGTGGGTGGTGAGTGGGTGGTGAGTGAGTGGTGAGTGGGTGGTGAGTGAGTGGTGAGTGAGTGGTGAGTGAGTGGTGAGTGGGTGGTGAGTGAGTGGTGAGTGGGTGGTGAGTGGGTGGTGAGTGGGTGGTGAGTGAGTGGTGAGTGGGTGGTGAGTGAGTGGTGAGTGAGTGGTGAGTGAGTGGTGAGTGGGTGGTGAGTGGGTGGTGAGTGAGTGGTGAGTGGGTGGTGAGTGAGTGGTGAGTGGGTGGTGAGTGAGTGGTGAGTGAGTGGTGAGTGAGTGGTGAGTGGGTGGTGAGTGAGTGGTGAGTGAGTGGTGAGTGAGTGGTGAGTGAGTGGTGAGTGAGTGGTGAGTGGGTGGTGAGTGAGTGGTGAGTGAGTGGGTGGTGAGTGAGTGGTGAGTGAGTGGTGAGTGAGTGGTGAGTGAGTGGGTGGTGAGTGAGTGGTGAGTGAGTGGTGAGTGGGTGGTGAGTGAGTGGTGAGTGAGTGGTGAGTGAGTGGTGAGTGAGTGGTGAGTGAGTGGTGAGTGGGTGGTGAGTGAGTGGTGAGTGAGTGATGAGTGGGTGGTGAGTGGGTGGGTGAGTGAGTGGGTGAGTGAGTGAGTGGGTGAGTGGGTGGGTGAGTGAGTGGGTGAGTGAGTGGGTGAGTGAGTGAGTGGGTGGTGAGTGGGTGGGTGAGTGGTGAGGAGTTTGAGTGGGTGGGTGAGCGAGTGGGTGAGTGAGTGGGTGAGTGAGTGGGTGAGTGGGTGAGTGAGTGGTGAGTGGGTGGGTGAGTGGTGAGGAGTTTGAGTGGGTGGGTGAGCGAGTGGGTGAGTGAGTGGGTGAGTGAGTGGGTGAGTGGGTGAGTGAGTGGGTGAGTGAGTGGGTGGGTGAGCGAGTGGGTGAGTGAGTGGGTGAGTGAGTGGGTGAGTGGGTGAGTGAGTGGGTGAGTGAGTGGGTGGGTGAGCGAGTGGGTGAGCGAGTGGGTGAGTGAGTGAGTGGGTGAGTGAGTGAGTGGGTGAGTGAGTGGGTGAGCGAGTGGGTGAGTGAGTGAGTGAGTGGGTGAGTGGGTGAGTGAGTTGGTGAGCGAGTTAGTTGGTGAGTGAGTGGGTGGGTGAGTGAGTGGGTGAGTGAATGAGTGGGTGAGTGAGTGAGTTAGCGAGTGGGTGAGTTGGTGGGTGAGTTGGTGGGTGGGTGTGTGGGTGAGTTAGTCGGTGAGTGAGTGAGTGGGTGAGTGGGTGGGTGAGTGGGTGGGTGAGTGGGTGAGTTAGTCGGTGGGTGAGTGAGTGGGTGAGTGAGTGAGTTAGTCGGTGAGTGGGTGGGTGAGTGGGTGGGTGAGTGGGTGAGTGAGTGAGTGAGTGGGTGAGTGGGTGGGTGGGTGAGTGAGTGAGTGGGTGAGTGAGTGGGTGAGTGAGTCGGTGATTTAGCGAGTGAGTGGGTCAGTGAGTGGGTGAGTGAGTGGGTGAGTGGGTGAGTGAGTGGGTGAGTGAGTGGGTGAGCGAGTCGGTGATTTAGCGAGTGAGTGGGTCAGTGAGTGGGTGAGCGAGTGAGTGAGTGGGTGAGTGAGTGGGTGAGCGAGTCGGTGATTTAGCGAGTGAGTGGGTCAGTGAGTGGGTGAGCGAGTGAGTGAGTGGGTGAGTGAGTGAGCGAGTTAGTTGGTGAGTGAGTGGGTGGGTGAGCGAGTGAGTGAGTGGGTGAGTGGGTGAGTGAGTGAGTGGGTGAGTGAGTGGGTGGGTGAGTGAGTGAGTGAGTGGGTAGGTGAGTGAGTAGGTGAGTGAGTGGGTCAGTGAGTGGGTGAGCGAGTGAGTTAGTTAGCGAGTGGGTGAGTGGGTGAGTGGGTGAGTGAGTGAGTGAGTAGGTGAGTGAGTGGGTGGGTGAGTGAGTGAGTGGGTGAGTGAGTGAGCGAGTGGATGAGTGAGTTAGCGAGTGGGTGAGTGGGCAAGTGAGTGAGCGAGTGAGTGGGTGAGTGAGTGGGTGAGCGAGTGAGTTAGTTAGCGAGTGAGTGAGCGAGCGAGTGGTTGAGTGAGTTAGTTAGCGAGTTAGCGAGTGAGTGAGCGAGTGGGTGAGTGGGTGAGTGAGTGAGCGAGTGAGTGGGTGGCGAGTGAGTTAGTTAGCGAGTGGGTGAGTGGGTGAGTGAGTGAGCGAGTGAGTGAGTGAGTGGCTGGGTGAGTGAGTGAGTGTGTGGGTGAGCGAGTCGGTGATTTAGCGAGTGAGTTAGTTAGCGAGTGAGTGAGTGAATGAGTGAATGAATGAATCAGGGGGGGGTAGTAGTGGTGGTGGTGGTGGTTTCTATGCCTTGTGAATGTCTCCCCCCCCCCACTCTCTCTCTGGCCATCATTCAGCCTGGCTGAGTGACTCAGTGGGTGAGCGAGTGAGTGAGTGGGTGAGTGAGTTAGTGAGTGGGTGAGTGAGTGGGTGAGTGAGTGAGTGAGTGGGTGAGTGAGTTAGTGAGTGGGTGAGCGAGTGAGTGAGTGGGTGAGTGAGTTAGTGAGTGGGTGAGTGAGTGGGTGAGTGAGTTGGCGAGTGAGTGGATGCGTGGGTGAGTGAGTGAGTGGATGAGTGAGCGAGTGAGTGGGTGAGTGAGTGGGTGAGTGAGTGGGTGAGTGGGTGAGTGAGTTAGTTAGCGAGTGAGTGAGCGGGCGAGTGAGTGAGCGAGTGGGTGAGTGGGTGAGTGAGTGAGCGAGTTAGTTGGTGAGCGAGCGAGTGGGTGAGTGAGCGAGTGAGTTAGTTAGCGAGTGAGTGAGTGAGCGAGTGAGTTGGTGAGCGAGCGAGTGAGTGAGCGAGTGAGTGAGTTAGTTAGCGAGTGAGTGAGTGAGCGAGTGAGTTGGTGAGCGAGCGAGTGGGTGAGCGAGTGAGTGAGTTAGTTAGCGAGTGAGTGGATTAGCGAGTGAGCGAGTGAGTGTGTGAGTGAGCGAGTGGATGAATGAGTGAGTGAATGAGTGAGTGAATGAGTGGATGAATGAATCAGGGGGGTGGTAGTGGTGGTGGGTGGTGGTTTCTAGGCCTTGTGAATGTCTCCCCCCCCCCCACTCTCTCTCTGGCCATCATTCAGCCTGGCTGAGTGAGTGAGTGGGTGAGTGAGTAGTGAGTGGGTGAGTGAGTTGTGCGAGTGAGTTGGCGAAGTGAGGTGGATGAGTGGGTGAGTGAGTGATTGGATGAGTGAGTTAGTTAGCGAGGTGAGTGAGTGAGCGAGTGAGTTGGTGAGCGAGCGAGCGAGTGGGTGAGCGAGTGTGTGGATTAGCGAGTGAGCGAGTGAGTGTGTGAGTGAGCGAGTGGATGAATGAGTGAGTGAATGAGTGGATGAATGAATCAGGGGGGGTGGTAGTGGTGGTGGTGGTGGTGGTTTCTAAGGCCTTGTGAATGTCTCCCCCCCCCCCCCCTCTCTCTCTCTCTGGCCATCATTCAGCCTGGCTGAGCAAACACAAAGCTGTGGTGGGTGGGGGGGCTGAGGTGGTGGGGGGCGGAGGGGGGGTGAGGTGGGTGGGGGGGGGGGGTGAGGTGGTGGGGGGGTGAGGTGGTGGGGGGGGGAAGCCAACCCACCCCTCCCACTCTCCCTCCTGAGCGCTGCCATTCAGACTCAACAAGCCACACTCAGCCCCCCACCCCCATCCCCCCATAGCCCCGCCCCTCATCAACCCCCCCTCATAGCCCCGCCCCTCATCAACCCCCCTCATAGCCCCGCCCCTCATCAACCCCCCTCATAGCCCCGCCCCTCCATCAACCCCCCTCATAGCCCCCGCCCCTCATCAACCCCCCTCATAGCCCCGCCCCTCATCAACCCCCCTCATTGCCCCGCCCCTCACCCCCCCATAGCCCCGCCCCTCACCCCCCTATAGCCCCGCCCCTCACCCCCCCATAGCCCCGCCCCTCACCCCCCTATAGCCCCGCCCCTCACCCCCCCCCCAATCAGCCCCGCCCCTCACCCCCCCCCCCCCCCATAGCCCCGCCCCTCACCCCCCCCCCCGCCCCCCCATAGCCCCGCCCCTCACCCCCCCCCCCCCATAGCCCCGCCCCTCACCCTCCCCCCCCCCCCCCCCCATAGCCCCGCCCCTCACGCCATTGTCCAGTTCGAGGCGACTGAGCGCTGTTGAAAACCCGAGGGCTGACACAGAAATACTACAGATTAGTAGTACAGATACTACAGATTAGTAGTACAGATACTACAGATTAGTTGTACAGATACTACAGATTAGTAGTACAGATACTACAGATTAGTAGTACACATACTATAGATTAATAGTACAGATACTATATATAGTAGTACAGATACTATAGATACTACTACCACACACCACAACTATTACAGATACTACTCCTGATACTATAACTACTACAAATACTACTACTGATACTATAATTACTACAGATACTACTGTGGGTCTCTGTGTGAGTGAGTCTATGGGTCTCTGTGTGAGTGAGTCTGTGGGTCTCTGTGTGGTGAGTCTGTGGGTCTCTGTGTGAGTGAGTCTGTGGGTCTCTGTGTGAGTGAGTCTGTGGGTCTCTGTGGTGAGTGAGTCTCTGTGTGAGTGAGTCTATGGGTCTCTGTGTGGTGAGTCTATGGGTCTCTGTGTGAGTGAGTCTATGGGTCTCTGTGTGGTGAGTCTATGGGTCTCTGTGTGAGTGAGTCTATGGGTCTCTGTGTGGTGAGTCTATGGGTCTCTGTGTGAGTGAGTCTATGGGTCTCTGTGTGAGTGAGTCTATGGGTCTCTGTGTGGTGAGTCTATGGGTCTCTGTGTGAGTGAGTCTATGGGTCTCTGTGTGAGTGAGTCTGTGGGTCTCTGTGTGAGTGAGTCTGTGGGTCTCTGTGTGAGTGAGTGTATGGGTCTCTGTGTGAGTGAGTCTATGGGTCTCTGTGTGAGTGAGTCTATGGTCTCTGTGTGAGTGAGTCTATGGGTCTCTGTGTGAGTGAGTCTGTGGGTCTCTGTGTGAGTGAGTCTGTGGGTCTCTGTGTGAGTGAGTGTATGGGTCTCTGTGTGAGTGAGTCTATGGGTCTCTGTGTGAGTGAGTCTGTGGGTCTCTGTGTGAGTGAGTCTATGGGTCTCTGTGTGGTGAGTCTATGGGTCTCTGTGTGAGTGAGTCTATGGGTCTCTGTGTGAGTGAGTCTGTGGGTCTCTGTGTGAGTGAGTCTATGGGTCTCTGTGTGAGTGAGTCTGTGGGTCTCTGTGTGAGTGAGTCTATGGGTCTCTGTGTGAGTGAGTGTATGGGTCTCTGTGTGAGTGAGTCTGTGGGTCTCTGTGTGAGTGAGTCTATGGGTCTCTGTGTGAGTGAGTGTATGGGTCTCTGTGTGAGTGAGTCTATGGGTCTCTGTGTGGTGAGTCTATGGGTCTCTGTGTGAGTGAGTCT
Organism: Lampetra fluviatilis; assembly: GCF_964198595.1. NCBI lineage: Eukaryota > Metazoa > Chordata > Hyperoartia > Petromyzontiformes > Petromyzontidae > Lampetra > Lampetra fluviatilis. Next base: position 13,454 of record NW_027621010.1, read on the forward strand.
ATGGGTCTCTGTGTGAGTGAGTCTGTGGGTCTCTGTGTGAGTGAGTCTATGGTCTCTGTGTGAGTGAGTCTGTGGGTCTCTGTGTGAGTGAGTCTGTGGGTCTCTGTGTGAGTGAGTCTGCGGGTCTCTGTGTGAGTGAGTCTGTGGGTCTCTGTGTGAGTGAGTCTCTGTGTGAGTGAGTCTATGGGTCTCTGTGTGGTGAGTCTGTGGCTCTCTGTGTGAGTGAGTCTATAGGTCTCTGTGTGAGTGAGTCTATAGGTCTCTGTGTGAGTGAGTCTATGGGTCTCTGTGTGAGTGAGTCTATAGGTCTCTGTGTGAGTGAGTCTATAGGTCTCTGTGTGAGTGAGTCTGGGTCTCTGTGTGAGTGAGTCTGTGGGTCTCTGTGTGAGTGAGTCTATGGGTCTCTGTGTGAGTGAGTCTGTGGGTCTCTGTGTGAGTGAGTCTACGGGTCTCTGTGTGAGTGAGTCTATGGGTCTCTGTGTGAGTGAGTCTGTGGGTCTCTGTGTGAGTGAGTCTATGGATCTCTGTGTGAGTGAGTCTGTGGGTCTCTGTGTGAGTGAGTCTCTGTGTGAGTGAGTCTGTGGGTCTCTGTGTGAGTGAGTCTCTGTGTGAGTGAGTCTGTGGGTCTCTGTGTGAGTGAGTCTGTGGGTCTCTGTGTGAGTGAGTCTGTGGGTCTCTGTGTGAGTGAGTCTGTGGGTCTCTGTGTGAGTGAGTCTATGGGTCTCTGTGTGAGTGAGTCTGTGGGTCTCTGTGTGAGTGAGTCTCTGTGTGAGTGAGTCTGTGGGTCTCTGTGTGAGTGAGTCTGTGGGTCTCTGTGTGAGTGAGTCTATGGGTCTCTGTGTGAGTGAGTCTGTGGGTCTCTGTGTGAGTGAGTCTCTGTGTGAGTGAGTCTGTGGGTCTCTGTGTGAGTGAGTCTGTGGGTCTCTGTGTGAGTGAGTCTACGGGTCTCTGTGTGAGTGAGTCTATGGGTCTCTGTGTGAGTGAGTCTGTGGGTCTCTGTGTGAGTGAGTCTATGGATCTCTGTGTGAGTGAGTCTGTGGGTCTCTGTGTGAGTGAGTCTGTGGGTCTCTGTGTGAGTGAGTCTACGGGTCTCTGTGTGAGTGAGTCTATGGATCTCTGTGTGAGTGAGTCTGTGGGTCTCTGTGTGAGTGAGTCTGTGGGTCTCTGTGTGAGTGAGTCTCTGTGTCAGTGAGTCTGTGGGTCTCTGTGTGAGTGAGTCTGTGGGTCTCTGTGTGAGTGAGTCTGTGGGTCTCTGTGTGGTGAGTCTATGGCTCTCTGTGTGAGTGAGTCTGTGGGTCTCTGTGTGAGTGAGTCTGTGGGTCTCTGTGTGAGTGAGTCTGTGGGTCTCTGTGTGAGTGAGTCTGTGGGTCTCTGTGTGAGTGAGTCTGTGGGTCTCTGTGTGAGTGAGTCTATGTGTCTCTGTGTGAGTGAGTCTGTGGGTCTCTGTGTGAGTGAGTCTGTGGGTCTCTGTGTGAGTGAGTCTGTGGGTCTCTGTGTGAGTGAGTCTGTGGGTCTCTGTGTGAGTGAGTCTATGGGTCTCTGTGTGAGTGAGTCTATAGGTCTCTGTGTGGTGAGTCTATGGGTCTCTGTGTGAGTGAATCTATGGCTCTCTGTGTGAGTGAGTCTATAGGTCTCTGTGTGAGTGAGTCTATGGGTCTCTGTGTGAGTGAGTCTGTGGGTCTCTGTGTGAGTGAGTCTGTGGGTCTCTGTGTGAGTGAGTCTATGGGTCTCTGTGTGAGTGAGTCTATAGGTCTCTGTGTGAGTGAGTCTGTGGGTCTCTGTGTGAGTGAGTCTGTGGGTCTCTGTGTGAGTGAGTCTGTGGGTCTCTGTGTGGTGAGTCTATGGGTCTCTGTGTGAGTGAGTCTGTGGGTCTCTGTGTGAGTGAGTCTGTGGGTCTCTGTGTGGTGAGTCTATAGGTCTCTGTGTGAGTGGGTCTATGGGTCTCTGTGTGAGTGAGTCTATAGGTCTCTGTGTGGTGAGTCTGTGGGTCTCTGTGTGAGTGAGTCTGTGGGTCTCTGTGTGGTGAGTCTATGGGTCTCTGTGTGAGTGAATCTATGGCTCTCTGTGTGAGTGAGTCTATGGGTCTCTGTGTGAGTGAGTCTATGGGTCTCTGTGTGAGTGAGTCTATGGGTCTCTGTGTGAGTGAGTCTGTGGGTCTCTGTGTGAGTGAGTCTATGGGTCTCTGTGTGAGTGAGTCTATGGGTCTCTGTGTGAGTGAGTCTATGGGTCTCTGTGTGAGTGAGTCTATAGGTCTCTGTGTGAGTGAGTCTATGGGTCTCTGTGTGAGTGAGTCTGTGGGTCTCTGTGTGAGTGAGTCTCTGTGTGAGTGAGTCTGTGGGTCTCTGTGTGAGTGAGTCCGTGGGTCTCTGTGTGAGTGAGTCTGTGGGTCTCTGTGTGAGTGAGTCTGTGGGTCTCTGTGTGAGTGAGTCTATGGGTCTCTGTGTGAGTGAGTCTATAGGTCTCTGTGTGAGTGAGTCTGTGGGTCTCTGTGTGAGTGAGTCTGTGGGTCTCTGTGTGAGTGAGTCTGTGGGTCTCTGTGTGGTGAGTCTATGGGTCTCTGTGTGAGTGAGTCTGTGGGTCTCTGTGTGAGTGAGTCTGTGGGTCTCTGTGTGGTGAGTCTATAGGTCTCTGTGTGAGTGGGTCTATGGGTCTCTGTGTGAGTGAGTCTATGGGTCTCTGTGGGAGTGAGTCTGTGGGTCTCTGTGTGAGTCTATGGGTCTCTGTGTGAGTGAGTCTGTGGGTCTCTGTGTGAGTGAGTCTGTGGGTCTCTGTGTGGTGAGTCTATGGGTCTCTGTGTGAGTCTATGGGTCTCTGTGTGAGTGAGTCTGTGGGTCTCTGTGTTGTGAGTCTATGGGTCTCTGTGTGAGTGAGTCTGTGGGTCTCTGTGTGAGTGAGTTTGTGGGTCTCTGTGTGAGTGAGTCTATGGGTCTCTGTGTGAGTGAGTCTATGGGTCTCTGTGTGAGTGAGTCTATGGGTCTCTGTGTGGTGAGTCTGTGGGTCTCTGTGTGGTGAGTCTATGGGTCTCTGTGTGAGTCTATGGGTCTCTGTGTGAGTGAGTCTGTGGGTCTCTGTGTTGTGAGTCTATGGGTCTCTGTTTGAGTGAGTCTATGGGTCTCTGTGTGAGTGAGTCTATGGTTCTCTGTGTGGTGGTGAGTCTATGGGTCTCTGTGTGGTGAGTCTGTGGGTCTCTGTGTGGTGAGTCTATGGGTCTCTGTGTGAGTGAGTCTATGGGTCTCTGTGTGAGTGAGTCTATGGGTCTCTGTGTGAGTGAGTCTGTGGGTCTCTGTGTGAGTGAGTCTATGGGTCTCTGTGTGAGTGAGTCTATGGGTCTCTGTGTGAGTGAGTCTGTGTGGTGAGTCTATGGGGTGAGTCTGTGGGTCTCTGTGTGAGTGAGTCTGTGGGTCTCTGTGTGAGTGAGTCTATGGGTATCTGTGTGAGTGAGTCTATGGGTCTCTATGCGAGTCTATGGGTCTCTGTGTGAGTGAGTCTATGGCTCTCTGTGTGAGTGAGTCTATGGGTCTCTGTGTGAGTGAGTCTATGGGTCTCTGTGTGAGTGAGTCTGTGTGGTGAGTCTATGGAGTGAGTCTGTGGGTCTCTGTGTGGTGAGTCTGTGTGAGTGGGTGGGTGAGTGGGTGAGTGGGTGAGTGGGTGAATGAGTGGGTGGGTGAGTGAGTGGGTGGGTGAGTGAGTGAGTGGGTGAGTGAGTGAGTGGGTGAGTGGGTGAGTGAGTGAGTGAGTGGGTGAGTGAGTGAGTGAGTGGGTGAGTGGGTGAGTGAGTGGGTGAGTGTGTGAGTGACTGAGTGGGTGGGTGGGTGAGTGAGTGAGTGGGTGAGTGAGTGGATGAGCGAGTGAGCGAGTGAATGGTTGAGCGAGTCGCCGAGAATGTCCTGTGTGTGAGCGTGTCAGTGCACTTGCCCTACAGCGTTGCTGGAGGCTACCTGGTGCCCCCTTTGTCTGTGCTAGTTGGTGACCAGGACGAGGAAAGTTTTCGTTGGGGGCCTCTCAGCGAGCACAGCCGTTGACGATGTACGCCACTACTTCCTACAGTTCGGAAAGGTGAGTGGTGAGTGGGTGAGTGGGTGGGTGAGTGGGTGGTGAGTGAGTGGGTGAGTGGGTGAGTGGGTGAGTGAGTGTGGTGGGTGGGTGAGTGGGTGGGTGGGTGAGTGGTTGGGTGGGTGAGTGGGTGGGTGGGTGGGTGAGTGGGTGGGTGGGTGGGTGGGTGAGTGAGTGAGTGAGTGGGTGGGTGAGTGGGTGGGTGGGTGGGTGAGTGGGTGAGTGGGTGAGTGGGTGGGTGGGTGAGTGGATGAGTGGGTGGGTGGGTGAGTGGGTAAGTGGGTGGGTGGGTGAGTGGGTGAGTGGGTGGGTGAGTGGGTGGGTGGGTGGGTGAGTGGGTGGGTGGGTGGGTGAGTGGGTGGGTGGGTGGGTGAGTGGGTGGGTGAGTGAGTGAGTGAGTGGGTGGGTGGGTGGGTGAGTGGGTGGGTGGGTGGATGGGTGAGTGGGTGAGTGGGTGGGTGGGTGGGTGAGTGGTGAGTGGGTGAGTGGGTGGGTGAGTGGGTGAGTGGGTGGGTGAGTGGTGAGTGGGTGAGTGGGTGAGTGAGTGAGTGAGTGGGTGGGTGAGTGGGTGGGTGAGTGAGTGGGTGGGTGGGTGGGTGGGTGAGTGAGTGAGTGGGTGGGTGGGTGAGTGAGTGAGTGAGTGAGTGAGTGAGTGAGTGGGTGGGTGGGTGAGTGAGTGAGTGAGTGGGTGGGTGGGTGGGTGAGTGGTGAGTGGGTGAGTGGGTGAGTGGTGAGTGGGTGAGTGGGTGAGTGGTGAGTGGGTGGGTGAGTGGGTGAGTGGGTGAGTGGTGAGTGGGTGAGTAGGTGGGTGAGTGAGTGGGTGGGTGAGTGGGTGAGTGGGTGGGTGGGTGAGTGGGTGAGTGGGTGGGTGGGTGAGTGGTTGAGTGAGTGGGTGAGTGGGCGAGTGTGTCTGTGTGTGTCTGTGTGTGTGTCTCTGTGTGTGTGTCTGTGTGTGTGTCTCTGTGTGTGTGTCTGTGTGTCTGTGTCTGTATGTCTGTGTGTGTGTGTGTCTGTTTGTGTGTGTGTCTCTGTGTGTGTGTGTGTGTCTGTGTCTGTGTGTGTGTCTGTGTGTGTGTGTTTGTGTGTGTGTCTGTGTGTGTGTGTCTGTGTGTGTCTGTGTGTGTGTGTCTGAGTCTGTGTGTCTGTGTGTGTGTGTGTGTCTGTGTGTGTATGTGTGTGTGTCTGTGTGTGTGTGTGTGTCTGAGTCTGTGTGTCTGTGTGTGTGTCTGTGTCTGTATGTCTGTGTGTGTGTGTGTCTGTGTGTGTGTGTGTCTCTGTGTGTGTGTGTGTGTGTCTGTGTGTGTGTCTGTGTCTGTATGTCTGTGTGTGTGTGTGTCTGTGTGTGTGTGTGTCTCTGTGTGTGTGTGTGTGTGTGTCTGTGTGTGTGTCTGTGTGTGTGTGTTTGTGTCTGTGTGTGTGTGTCTGTGTGTGTCTGAGTCTGTGTGTCTGAGTCTGTGTGTCTCTGTGTGTGTGTGTGTCTGTGTGTGTGTAATTAAGTATATTAGAAGCTGGTAATCTTGTGGAGCGGATTAAGATTGGAGTGATGAGCAGATTATGTGTTGGCGAATGTCTCTCTGCGTCTCGCTCTCTCTCTCTCTGTCTGTCTCTGTGTCTCTGTGTGTGTCTCTCTCTCTCTGTGTGTCTCTCTGTCTCTCTCTGTGTCTGTCTCTCTGTTTCTGTCTCTTTCTGTCTCTCTGTGTCTCTCTCTGTGTCTCTCTGTGTCTCTCTCTGTGTCTCTCTGTGTCTCTCTGTCTCTCTCTGTGTCTCTGTGTCTCTGTGTGTCTCTCTGTGTCTCTCTGTGTCTCTGTGTGTCTCTGTGTCTCTCTGTGTCTCTGTGTGTGTCTCTCTGTGTGTATCTGTGTGTCTCTGTGTGTCTCTGTGTCTCTGTGTCTCTCTGTGTCTCTCTGTGTCTCTCTGTGTCTCTGTGTGTCTCTCTCTGTGTCTCTCTGTGTCTCTCTGTGTCTCTCTGTGTCTCTGTGTGTCTCTGTGTCTCTCTGTGTCTCTGTGTGTCTCTGTGTGTGTCTCTCTGTGGGTCTCTGTGTGTGTCTCTCTCTGTGTCTCTGTGTGTCTCTGTGTCTCTCTGTGTCTCTCTGTGTCTCTGTGTGTCTCTGTGTGTCTCTGTGTGTCTCTGTGTGTCTCTCTGTGTCTCTCTGTGTCTCTCTGTGTGTCTCTGTGTCTCTGTGTCTCTCTGTGTCTCTGTGTGTCTCTGTGTGTCTCTGTGTCTCTGTGTGTGTCTTTGTGTGTCTCTCTCTGTGTCTCTCTGTGTCTCTGTGTCTCTCTGTGTGTCTCTGTGTCTCTCTGTGTGTCTCTCTCTGTGTCTCTCCCCTTCTCTGCTAAGCAGTGAATCGAGAGAGAAATTTTAGTGTGATCGGTGAGTGTCCCATATAGAGACCCCTAGTCTCATATAGAGACCCCTAGTCTCATATAGAGACCCCATAGACTCATATAGAGACCCCTTAGACTCATATAGAGACCCTAGTCCCATATAGAGACCCCTAGTCTCATATAGAGACCCCTAGACTCATATAGAGACCCATAGTGTCATATAGAGACCCCTAGTCCCATATAGAGACCCCTAGTCCCATATAGAGACCCCTAGTCTCATATAGAGACCCCTAGTCTCATATAGAGACCCCATAGACTCATATAGAGACCCCTTAGACTCATATAGAGACCCCTAGTCCCATATAGAGACCCCTAGTCCCATATAGAGACCCCTAGTCTCATATAGAGACCCCTAGTCTCATATAGAGACCCCATAGACTCATATAGAGACCCCTTAGACTCATATAGAGACCCTAGTCCCATATAGAGACCCCTAGTCTCATATAGAGACCCCTAGACTCATATAGAGACCCATAGTGTCATATAGAGACCCCTAGTCCCATATAGAGACCCCTAGTCCCATATAGAGACCCCTAGTCTCATATAGAGACCGCTAGTCTCATATAGAGACCCCATAGACTCATATAGAGACCCCTTAGACTCATATAGAGACCCCTAGTCCCATATAGAGACCCCTAGTCCCATATAGAGACCCCTAGTCTCATATAGAGACCCCTAGTCTCATATAGAGACCCCATAGACTCATATAGAGACCCCTTAGACTCATATAGAGACCCTAGTCCCATATAGAGACCCCTAGTCTCATATAGAGACCCCTAGACTCATATAGAGACCCATAGTGTCATATAGAGACCCCTAGTCCCATATAGAGACCCCTAGTCCCATATAGAGACCCCTAGTCTCATATAGAGACCCCTAGTCTCATATAGAGACCCTAGTCCCATATAGAGACCCCTAGTCCCATATAGAGACCCCTAGTCCCATATAGAGACCCCTAGACTCATATAGAGACCCCTAGACTCATATAGAGACCCCTAGTCCCATATAGAGACCCCTAGTCTCATATAGAGACCCTAGTCCCATATAGAGACCCTAGTCCCATATAGAGACCCCTAGTCCCATATAGAGACCCCTAGACTCATATAGAGACCCCTAGACTCATATAGAGACCCCTAGTCCCATATAGAGACCCCTAGTCTCATATAGAGACCCTAGTCCCATATAGAGACCCTAGTCTCATATAGAGACCCCTAGTCCCATATAGAGACCCCTAGTCCCATATAGAGACCCCTAGTCCCATATAGAGACCCCTAGTTCCATATAGAGACCCCTAGACTCATATAGAGACCCCTAGTCCCATATAGAAACCCCTAGTCCCATATAGAGACCCCTAGACTCATATAGAGACCCCTAGTCTCATATAGAGACCCCATAGACTCATATAGAGACCCCTTAGACTCATATAGAGACCCCTAGTCTCATATAGAGACCCCTAGTCTCATATAGAGACCCCTAGTCTCATATAGAGACCCTAGTCCCATATAGAGACCCCTAGTCCCATATAGAGACCCCTAGACTCATATAGAGACCCCTAGTCTCATATAGAGACCCCTAGTCTCATATAGAGACCCCTAGACTCATATAGAGACCCCTAGACTCATATAGAGACCCCTAGTCCCATATAGAGACCCCTAGTCTCATATAGAGACCCCTAGTCCCATATAGAGACCCCTAGTCTCATATAGAGACCCCATAGACTCATATAGATACCCCATAGACTCATATAGAGACCCCTAGTCCCATATAGAGACCCCTAGTCCATATAGAGACCCCTAGTCTCATATAGAGACCCCTAGTCCCATATAGAGACCCCTAGTCTCATATAGAGATCCTAGTCCCATATAGAGACCCCTAGTCCCATATAGAGACCCCTAGTCCCATATAGAGACCCCTAGACTCATATAGAGACCCCTAGTCCCATATAGAGACCCCTAGTCTCATATAGAGACTCCTAGTCCCATATAGAGACCCCTGGTCCCATATAGAAACCCCTAGTCTCATATAGAGACCCCTAGTCTCATATAGAGACCCCTAGTCTCATATAGAGACCCCTAGTCCCATATAGAGACCCCTAGACTCATATAGAGACCCCTAGTCTCATATAGAGACCCCTAGTCCCATATAGAGACCCCTAGGCTCATATAGAGACCCCTAGTCTCATATAGAGACCCCTAGACTCATATAGAGACCCCTAGTCCCATATAGAAACCCCCGTAGACTCATATAGAGACCCACAGACTCACACAGAGACCCATAGACTCACACAGAGACCCATAGACTCACACAGAGACCCATAGACTCACACAGAGACCCATAGACTCACACAGAGACTCACACAGACTCACATAGAGAACCACATACTCACACAGAGACCCATAGAGTCACAGAGACCCACATACACACACAGAGACCCATAGACTCACACAGAGACCCATAGACTCACTCACACAGAGACCCATAGGCTCACACAGAGACCCATAGACACACACAGAGACCCACAGACTCACACAGAGACTCACACAGAGACCCATAGACTCACACAGAGACCCATAGACTCACTCACACAGAGACCCATAGACTCACACAGAGACCCATAGACTCACCACCACACAGAGACCCATAGACTCACTCACACAGAGACCCATAGACTCACACAGAGACTCACACAGAGACCCACAGACTCACACAGAGACCCACAGACTCACACAGAGACCCATAGACTCACACAGAGACCCACAGACTCACACAGAGACCCATAGACACACACAGAGACCCACAGACTCACACAGAGACTCACACAGAGACCCACAGACTCACACAGAGACCCTGAGACTCACACAGAGACCCACAGACTCACACAGAGACCCATAGACTCACACAGAGACCCACAGAATCATCACACAGAGACCCATAGACTCACACAAAGACCCATAGACTCACTCACACAGAGACCCACAGACTCACACAGAGACCCACAGAGTCATCACACAGAGACCCATAGACTCACACATAGACTCGCACAGAGACCCATAGACTCACCACACAGAGACCCATAGACTCACACAGAGACCCATAGACACGCACAGAGACTCACACAGAGACACATAGAATCATCACACATAGACCCATAGACTCACACAGAGACCCACAGACTCACACACGGTTCACACATTCAGTGCTTCATCAGCCGCAGTGGATGAGGTGGACGAGGTGGATAAGGTGGACGAGGTGGATAAGGTGGACGAGGGGGTGGGGGGTGGTGGTTCTTGAGGAGGTGGTGGTGGGGGCGGTGATGCTAATCCCAATCCTTGAGCTGATTCAGCTTCAGATAATCCAAAGCTCCCTAAGACGTTGAGATGTAGGGGCAGACCCTGCAAGTGCTGGAGGCTTTCTGTGTGAGTGAGTCTGTGGGTCTTTGAGTGAGTCTGTGGGTCTTTGAGTGAGTGAGTCTGTGGGTCTTTGAGTGAGTGAGTGAGTCTGTGGGTCTTTGAGTGAGTCTGTGGGTCTTTGAGTGAGTGAGTCTGTGGGTCTTTGAGTGAGTGAGTGAGTCTGTGGGTCTTTGAGTGAGTGAGTCTGTGGGTCTTTGAGTGAGTCTGTGGGTCTTTGAGTGAGTGAGTGAGTCTGTGGGTCTTTGAGTGAGTGAGTCTGTGGGTCTCTGTGTGAGTCTGTGGGTCTTTGTGTGAGTCTGTGGGTTTCTGTGTGAGTGAGTCTGTGGGTCTTTGTGTGAGTGAGTCTGTGGGTCTCTGTGTGAGTGAGTCTGTGGGTCTTTGTGTGAGTGATTCTCTGGGTCTCTGTGTGAGTGAGTCTGTGGGTCTCTGTGTGAGTCTGTGGGTCTCTGTGTGAGTCTTTGGGTGTATGTGTGAGTCTGTGGGTATCTCTGAGTCTATGGGTCTCTGTGTGAACCGTGTGTGAGTCTATGGGTCTCTGTGTGAGTGAGTTTATGGGTCTTTGTGTGAGTGAGTCTGTGGGTTTCTGTGTGAGTTTATGGGTCTCTGTGTGAGTGAGTCTGTGGGTCTTTGTGTGAGTGAGTCTGTGGGTTTCTGTGTGAGTGAGTCTCTGTGTGAGTGAGTCTATGGCTCTCTGTGTGAGTGAGTCTGTGGGTCTTTGAGTGAGTGAGTCTATGGGTCTCTGTGTGAGTCTGTGGGTCTTTGAGTGAGTCTGTGGGTCTTTGAGTGAGTGAGTCTGTGGGTCTCTGTGTGAGTGAGTCTATGGGTCTCTGTGTGAGTGAGTGTATGGGTCTCTATGCGAGTCTATGGGTCTCTGTGTGAGTGAGTCTATGGGTCTCTGTGTGAGTGAGTCTATGGGTCTCTGTGTGGTGACTCTACGGGTCTCTGTGTGAGTGAGTCTATGGGTCTTTTTGCGAGTCTATAGGTCTCTGTGTGAGTGAGTCTATGGGTCTCTGTGTGAGTCTATGGGTCTCTGTGTGAGTGAGTCTGTGGGTCTCTGTGTGAGTGAGTCTATGGGTCTCTGTGTGAGTGAGTCTATGGGTCTCTGTGTGAGTCTAAGGGTCTCTGTGTGAGTGAGTTTATGGGTCTCTGTGTGAGTCTAAGGGTCTCTGTGTGAGTGAGTTTATGGGTCTCTGTGTGAGTCTAAGGGTCTCTGTGTGAGTGAGTCTATGGGTCTCTGTGTGAGTGAGTCTATGGGTCTCTGTGTGAGTCTAAGGGTCTCTGTGTGAGTGAGTCTATAGGTCTCTGTGTGAGTCTAAGGGTCTCTGTGTGAGTGAGTTTATGGGTCTCTGAGTGAGTCTATGGGTCTCTGTGTGAGTGAGTCTATGGGTCTCTGTGTGAGTCTATGGGTCTCTGTGTGAGTGAGTCTATGGCTCTCCGTGTGAGTGAGTCTATGGGTCTCTATGTGTGTGTGAGTCAATGTGTGAGTGAGTCTATGGGTCTCTTTGCGAGTCTATGGGTCTCTGTGTGAGTGAGTCTATGGGTCTCTGTGTGAGTCTATGGGTCTCTGTGTGAGTGAGTCTGTGGGTCTCTGTGTGAGTGAGTCTATGGGTCTCTGTGTGAGTGAGTCTATGGGTCTCTGTGTGAGTCTATGGGTCTCTGTGTGAGTGAGTCTATGGGTCTCTGTGTGAGTCTAAGGGTCTCTGTGTGAGTGAGTCTATGGGTCTCTGAGTGAGTCTATGGGTCTCTGTGTGAGTGAGTCTGTGGGTCTCTGTGTGAGTCTATGGGTCTCTGTGTGAGTCTATGGGTCTCTGTGTGAGTGAGTCTGTGGGTCTCTGTGTGAGTGAGTCTATGGGTCTCTGTGTGAGTCTATGGGTCTCTGTGTGAGTGAGTCTATGGGTCTCTGTGTGAGTCTATGGCTCTCCGTGTAAGTGAGTCTATGGGTCTCTGTGTGAGTGAGTCTATGGGTCTCTATGTGTGTGTGAGTCTATGTGTGAGTGAGTCTATGGGTCTCTGAGTGAGTCTGGGTCTCTATGTGTGTGTGAGTCTAAGGGTCTCTGTGTGAGTGAGTCTATGGGTCTCTGTGTGTGTGAGTCTATGGGTCTCTGAGTGAGTCTGGGTCTCTATGTGTGTGTGAGTCTATGGGTCTCTTTGCGAGTCTATGGGTCTCTGTGTGAGCGAGTCTATGGGTCTCTGTGTGAGTGAGTCTATGGGTCTCTATGTGTGTGTGAGTCGTCTCTGGGTCTCTGTGTGTGTGTCTGCAAGGTGGAAGATGCAATGTTGATGTTTGACAAAGCCACTAACAGACATCGTGGTGAGTGACACACACACCTACACACACACACCTACACACACCTACACACACACACCTACACACACCTACACACACACACCTACACACACACACACCTACACACACACCTACACACACACACACCTACACACACACACACCCATACACCTACACAAACACAGACACGTACACACACCTACACATACACACCTACACACACCTACACACACACACCTACACATACCTACACACACACACACCCATACACCTACACAAACACAGACACCTACACACACCTACACATACACAGCTACACACACCTACACACACACACCTACACACACACACCTACACACACCTACACACACACACACCCATACACCTACACAAACAGAGACACCTACACACACCTACACACAAACCTACACACCTACACACACACCTACACACACACCTACACACACACACCTACACACACACACCTACACACACCTACACACAAACCTACACACCTACACACACACGCCTACACACACACCTACACACACACACCTACACACACACACCTACACACACACACCTACACACACACACACCTACACACACACACCTACACACACCTACACACACACACCTACACACACACACACCTACACACACACCTACACACACACACACCTACACACACACACACCCATACACCTACACAAACACAGACACCTACACACACCTACACATACACACCTACACACACCTACACACACACACCTACACACACCTACACACACACACACACCCATACACCTACACAAACAGACACCTACACACACCTACACATACACACCTACACACACCTACACACACACACCTACACACACCTACACACACACACACCCATACACCTACACAAACACAGACACCTACACACACCTACACATACACAGCTACACACACCTACACACACACACCTACACACACACACCTACACACACCTACACACACACACACCCATACACCTACACAAACAGAGACACCTACACACACCTACACACAAACCTACACACCTACACACACACCTACACACACACCTACACACACACACCTACACACACACACCTACACACACCTACACACAAACCTACACACCTACACACACACACCTACACACACACCTACACACACACACCTACACACACACACCTACACACACCTACACACACACACCTACACACACACACACCTACACACACACACCTACACACACACCTACACACACACACCTACACACACCTACACACACACACCTACACAAACACACCTACACACACCTACACACACACACCTACACACACCTACACACACACACCTACACACACCTACACACACACACCTACACACACCTACACACACACACCTACACACACACACCTACACACACACACCTACACACACACACCTACACACACACACACCTACACACACACACCTACACACACACCTACACACACACACCTACACACACCTACACAAACACACCTACACACACCTACACACACACACCTACACACACCTACACACACACACCTACACACACCTACACACACACACCTACACACACCTACACACACACACCTACACACACACACCTACACACACCTACACACACCTACACACACACACCTACACACACCTACACACACACACACCTACACACACACACACCTACACACACACACCTACACACACACACCTACACACACACACCTACACACACCTACACACACACACCTACACACACCTACACACACACACCTACACACACCTACACACACACACCTACACACACCTACACACACCTACACACACACACCTACACACACCTACACACACACACCTACACACACACACCTACACACACACACCTACACACACCTACACACACACACCTACACACACCTACACACACACACCTACACACACACACACATACACACACACACCTACACACACACCTACACACACACACCTACACACACCTACACACACACACCTACACAAACACACCTACACACACCTACACACACACACCTACACACACACACCTACACACACCTACACACACACACCTACACACACACACCTACACACACACACCTACACACACACACACACACCTACACACACCTACACACACACACCTACACACACCTACACACACCTACACACACCTACACACACACACCTACACACACCTACACACACCTACACACACACACCTACACACACACACCTACACACACCTACACACACACACCTACACACACACACACCTACACACACCTACACACACACACCTACACACACCTACACACACCTACACACACACACCTACACACACACACCTACACACACCTACACACACACACCTACACACACCTACACACACACACCTACACACACACACCTACACACACCTACACACACACACCTACACACACACACCTACACACACCTACACACACACACCTACACACACCTACACACACACACCTACACACACCTACACACACACACCTACACACACACACACCTACACACACACACCTACACACACACCTACACACACACACCTACACACACCTACACACACACACCTACACAAACACACCTACACACACCTACACACACACACCTACACACACCTACACACACACACCTACACACACCTACACACACACCTACACACACACACACCTACACACACACACCTACACACACACACCTACACACACACACACCTACACACACACACCTACACACACACACCTACACACACACACCTACACACACACACACCTACACACACCTACACACACACACCTACACACACCTACACACACACACCTACACACACCTACACACACACACCTACACACACACACCTACACACACACACCTACACACACCTACACACACACACCTACACACACACACCTACACACACACACCTACACACACACACACCTACACACACACACCTACACACACACACACCTACACACACACACCTACACACACCTACACACACACACACCTACACACACACACACACCTACACACACCTACACACACACACCTACACACACACACCTACACACACACACCTACACACACACACACCTACACACACACACCTACACACACACACCTACACACACACACCTACACACACACACCTACACACACACACCTACACACACACACCTACACACACACACCTACACACACACACCTACACACACACACACCTACACACACCTACACACACACACCTACACACACCTACACACACACACCTACACACACCTACACACACACACCTACACACACACACCTACACACACACACCTACACACACCTACACACACACACCTACACACACACACCTACACACACACACCTACACACACACACACCTACACACACACACCTACACACACACACCTACACACACACACACCTACACACACCTACACACACACACCTACACACACCTACACACACACACCTACACACACCTACACACACACACCTACACACACACACACCTACACACACACACCTACACACACACCTACACACACACACCTACACACACCTACACACACACACCTACACAAACACACCTACACACACACACCTACACACACACACACCTACACACACACACCTACACACACACACCTACACACACACCTACACACACCTACACACACACACCTACACACACACACACCTACACACACACACCTACACACACACACACCTACACACACCTACACACACCTACACACACACACCTACACACACACACACCTACACACACACACCTACACACACCTACACACACACACCTACACACACACACACCTACACACACACACCTACACACACACACCTACACACACACACCTACACACACACACACACCTACACACACCTACACACACACACCTACACACACCTACACACACACACCTACACACACACACCTACACACACCTACACCTACACACACCTACACACACACACCTACACACACCTACACACACCTACACACACCTACACACACACACCTACACACACCTACACACACCTACACACACACACCTACACACACACACCTACACACACACACCTACACACACCTACACACACACACCTACACACACACACACATAAGTTACCACCATCACCTTCACCCCCCGTGAACTACAAGGGAGTGTCTGTACCCCTTAAAGCTGATTAGTGTAACTCACGTGGTCACCCTGAGCCAGTCCACTCACCCACCCACCCACTCACTCACCCACTCACCCACTCACTCACTCACTCACCCACTCACCCACTCACCCACTCACCCATTCACCCACTCACTTACCCACTCACCCACTCACCCACTCACCCACTCACTCACCCACTCACTCACTCACCCACTCACCCACTCACTCACCCACTCACCCACTCACTCACTCACCCACTCACCCACTCACTCACCCACCCACTCACCCACTCACCCACTCACTCACCCACTCACCCACTCACTCACCCACCCACCCACTCACTCACCCATTCACCCACTCACTCACCCACTCACCCACTCACCCACCCACTCACACACTCACTCACTCACCCACCTACCCACCCACTCACCCACCCACCCACCCACTCACCCACTCACCCACTCACTTACCCACTCACCCACTCACTCACCCACCCACCCACCCACTCACTCACCCATTCACCCATTCACGCACCCACTCACCCACTCACTCACCCACTCACCCACTCACCCACCCACTCACTCACCCACCCACTCACCCACTCACTCACTCACTCACTCACCCACCCACTCACCCACTCACCCACCCACTCACTTACCCACCCACACACCCACTCACCCACCCACTCACTCACACACCCACCCACTCACCCACCCGCTCACTCACCCACCCACTCACCCGCTCACTCACTCACTCACCCACCCACTCACCCACTCACCCACCCACTCACTTACCCACCCACTCACCCACTCACCCACCCACTCACTCACACACCCACCCACTCACCCACCCGCTCACTCACCCACCCACTCACCCGCTCACTCACTCACTCACCCACCCACTCACCCGCTCACTCACTCACTTACCCACCCACTCACCCACTCACCCACCCACTCACTCACTCACTCACCCACCCACCCACCCGCCCATTCACTCACCCACCCACTCACTCACCCACTCACTCACCCACTCACTCACCCCACTCACTCACTCACTCACCCACCCACCCACCCACCCACTCACTCACTCACTCACCCACCCATTCACCCACTCACTTACCCATTCACCCACTCACTCACCCACTCACCCACCCACCCACTCACTCACCCACCCACTCACCCGCTCACTCACTCACTCACTCACCCACCCACTCACCCACTCACCCACCCACTCACTTACCCACCCACTCACCCACTCACCCACCCACTCACCCACTCACTCACACACCCACCCACTCACCCACCCACTCACCCACCCACTCACCCACCCACTCACCCACTCACCCACTCACCCACTCACCCACCCACCCACCCATTCACTCACCCACCCACTCACTCACCCACTCACTCACCCACTCACTCACCCACTCACTCACTCACTCACCCACTCACTCACTCTCCCACTCACTCACTCACCCACTCACTTACCCACTCACTCACTCACCCACCCACCCACTCACTCACCCATTCACCCACCCATTCACCCACTCACCCACCCACCCACTCACTCACCCACCCACTCACCCGCTCACTCACTCACTCACCCACCCACTCACCCACTCACCCACCCACTCACTTACCCACCCACCCACTCACCCACTCACCCACCCACTCACCCACTCACACACCCACTCACCCACCCACCCATCGACCCACCCACCCACTCACCCATCCACCTACGCACCCACCCACCCACTAGACCACCCACTCACTCACCCACCCACTCACTCACCCACCCACCCACCCACTCACCCACTGACTCACCCACTGACCCACCCACCCACTCACCCACTCACTCACCCACTCACCCACCCACCCATCGACCCACTCACCCACCCACCCACTCACCCATCCACCTACTCACCCACCCACTCAACCACCCACTCACTCACCCACCCACTCACTCACCCACCCACTCACTCACTCACCCACCCACTCACCCACCCACCCACCCACTCACCCACTCACTCACCCACCCACTCACTCACCCACCCACTCACTCACCCACCCACCCACTCACCCACTCACTCACCCACCCACCCATCCACCCACTCACCCACCCACTCACTCACCCACTCACTCACTCACCCACCCATCCACGCCCTCACCCACCCACTCACCCTCTGACCCTTGACCC
Source organism: Lampetra fluviatilis (assembly GCF_964198595.1). NCBI lineage: Eukaryota > Metazoa > Chordata > Hyperoartia > Petromyzontiformes > Petromyzontidae > Lampetra > Lampetra fluviatilis. The sequence goes on from NW_027621010.1 coordinate 32,068, forward strand.
CCCCGTGACCCCAGGCTTTGGTTTCGTGACCTTTGAGAGTGAGGAAGTGGTGGAGAAAATCTGCGACATTCACTTCCATGAGATCAACAACAAGATGGTAGCCTCACTAACCACTCACTCACTCACCCACTCACTCACCCACTCACCCACTCACTCACTCACCCACCCACTCACCCACTCACCCACCCACTCACCCACCCACTCACTCACCCACCCACTCACCTCTCACTCACCCACTCATCCACTCACTCACCACTCACTCACTCACTCACCCACTCACTCACTCACCCACCCACTCACCCACTCACCCACCCACTCACCCACTCACCTCTCACTCACCCACTCATCCACTCACTCACCACTCACTCACTCACTCACCCACTCACCCACTCACTCACTCACCACTCACTCACTCACCCACTCACCACTCACTCACCCACTCACCCACCACTCACTCACCACTCACTCACTCACTCACCCACTCACTCACTTACCCACTCACCTACTCACCCACTCACCCACTCACCCATCCACTCACCCACTCATCCACCCACTCACTCACTCACCCAATCACCCACTCACCCACCCACTCACTCACTCACTCCTCACTCACTCACTGCCCCTCTGTCAGTCTAACTAACTGTCTAACTGACTGAGTGACTGACTGACTGAGTGACTGACTGAGTGACTGACTGAATGTCTGACTGACTGAGTGACTGACTGAGTGACTGACTGACTGTCAGACTAAGTGAGTGACTGGGTGAGTGGCTGGGTGAGTGACTGAGTGACTGACTGAGTGACTGACTAACTGAGTGAGTGACTGAGTGACTGACTGACTGTCTAACTGTCTGACTGTCTAACTACAGGTGGAGTGTAAGAAGGCACAGCCAAAGGAGGTGATGTTGAGTGACTGAGTCATTGACTGAGTGACTGAGTGATTGAGTGACTGAGTGACTAACTAACTGACTGTCTATCTGACTGACTGTCTAACTGTCTGACTGTAACTACAGGTGGAGTGTAAGAAGGCACAGCCGAAGGAGGTGATGTTGAGTGACTGAGTCATTGACTGAGTGAGTGAGTGACTGAGTGAGTGAGTGACTGAGTGAGTGAGTGATTGAGTGATTGAGTGACTGAGTGAGTGAGTGACTGAGTGAGTGAGTGAGTGACTGAGTGAGTGAGTGAGTGACTGAGTGAGTGAGTGAGTGAGTGACTGAGTGAGTGAGTGAGTGACTGAGTGAGTGAGTGAGTGAGTGACTGAGTGAGTGAGTGACTGAGTGAGTGAGTGAGTGAGTGACTGAGTGAGTGAGTGACTGAGTGACTGAGTGAGTGAGTGAGTGATTGAGTGACTGAGTGATTGAGTGATTGAGTGACTGAGTGAGTGAGTGAGTGACTGAGTGAGTAACTGACTGAGTGAGTGAGTGAGTGATTGAGTGACTGAGTGAGTGACTGAGTGAGTGAGTGATTGAGTGACTGAGTGAGTGAGTGAGTGATTGAGTGACTGAGTGAGTGAGTGACTGAGTGAGTGAGTGAGTGACTGAGTGAGTGAGTGAGTGATTGAGTGACTGAGTGAGTGAGTGATTGAGTGAGTGAGTGACTGAGTGACTGAGTGAGTGAGTGAGTGATTGAGTGACTGAGTGAGTGAGTGATTGAGTGACTGAGTGACTGGGTGAGTGAGTGACTGAGTGTCTGGGTGAGTGAGTGATTGAGTGACTGAGTGACTGGGTGAGTGAGTGACTGAGTGACTGAGTGAGTGAGTGATTGAGTGACTGAGTGACTGGGTGAGTGAGTGACTAAGTGAGTGAGTGATTGAGTGACTGAGTGACTGGGTGAGTGAGTGACTGAGTGACTGGGTGAGTGAGTGACTGAGTGAGTGAGTGAGTGACTGAGTGAGTGAGTGAGTGAGTGACTGAGTGAGTGAGTGAGTGATTGACTGAGTGAGTGACTGAGTGACTGAGTGAGTGAGTGATTGAGTGACTGAGTGAGTGACTGAGTGACTGAGTGAGTGAGTGATTGAGTGACTGAGTGACTGAGTGACTGAGTGAGTGAGTGATTGAGTGACTGAGTGACTGAGTGAGTGAGTGAGTGACTGAGTGACTGAGTGAGTGAGTGAGTGAGTGACTGAGTGAGTGACTGAGTGAGTGAGTGAGTGATTGAGTGACTGAGTGAGTGAGTGAGTGAGTGACTGAGTGACTGACTGAGTGAGTGATTGAGTGACTGAGTGAGTGATTGAGTGACTGAGTGACTGAGTGAGTGAGTGAGTGAGTGACTGAGTGAGTGTGTGAGTGAGCGAGCGAGTGAGTGAGTGAGTGAGTGATTGAGTGATTGAGTGACTGAGTGACTGAGTGAGTGAGTGAGTGACTGAGTGAGTGAGTGAGTGATTGAGTGACTGAGTGACTAACTAACTGACTGTCTGTCTGACTGTCTATCTGACTGACTGAGTGACTGACTGACTGCCTGACTGACTGTAACTACAGGTGGAGTGTAAGAAGGCACAGCCCAAGGAGGTGATGCTGTCACAGGCTGCTGTCCGCAGTCGTGGACGCGGGACGGTGCCCTACTCCATGGACGCCTTCATGCTTGGCATGGGCATGCTGGGTACTTTACACTACACTGTACACTACTATATACACTACACTACGATACACTACACTACACACTACACTATACACTACTACACTATACACTACTACACTATACACTACACTACTACACTATACACTACTACACTATACACTACTACACTATACACTACACTATACACTACACTATACACTACTACACTATACACTACTACACTATACACTACTACACTATACACTACTACACTATACACTACACTATACACTACTACACTATACACTACTACACTATACACTACTACACTATACACTACACTATACACTACTACACTACTACACTATACACTACTACACTATACACTACTACACTATACACTACACTATACACTACGATACACTACACTACACACTACACTATACACTACTACACTATACACTACTATACACTACACTACACACTACACTATACACTACTACACTATACACTACACTATACACTGCACTATACACTACTACACTATACACTACTACACTATACACTACTACACTATACACTACTACACTATACACTACACTATACACTACTATACACTACACTACACACTACACTATACACTACTACACTATACACTACTATACACTACACTACACACTACACTATACACTACTACACTATACACCACTACACTATACACTACACTATACACTACATTATACACTACACTATACACTACATTATACACTACACTATACACTACATTATACACTACACTATACACTACTACACTACACTATACACTACATTATACACTACACTATACACTACTACACTATACACTACTATACACTACACTACACACTACACTATACACTACTACACTATACACCACTACACTATACACTACACTATACTACTATATACACTACACTACGATACACTATACTATACACTACTATACACTATACTACATTATACACTACACTATACACTACATTATACACTACACTATACACTACACTATACACTATACACTACACTATACACTACATTATACACTACACTATACACTACACTATACACTATACACTACACTATACACTACACTATACACTACACTATACACTATACACTACACTATACACTACATTATACACTACACTATACACTACACTATACACTACATTATACACTACACTATACACTACACTATACACTATACACTACACTATACACTACATTATACACTACACTATACACTACACTATACACTATACACTACACTATACACTACACTATACACTACACTATACACTATACACTACACTATACACTACACTATACACTACACTATACACTACACTATACACTACATTATACACTACACTATACACTACACTATACACTACACTATACACTACATTATACACTACACTATACACTATACACTACATTATACACTACACTATACACTACATTATACACTACACTATACACTATACACTACATTATACACTACACTATACACTACACTATACACTACACTATACACTACATTATACACTACACTATACACTACACTATACACTACATTATACACTACACTATACACTATACACTACATTATACACTACACTATACACTACACTATACACTACATTATACACTACACTATACACTACATTATACACTACACTATACACTACACTACACACTACACTATACACTATACACAACACTATACACTACACTATACACTACACACTACACTATACACTACAATACTACACTATACACTACACTATACACTACACTATACACTACACTATACACTACACTACACACTACACTATACACTACACTATACACTACTATACACTACACTATACACTACACTACACACTACACTATACACTACACTATACACTACTATACACTACACTATACACTACACTATACACTATACACTACACTATACACTACACTATACACTACACTGGTACTAATCTCTGTGTCTGTGAGTGACTGGCTGAGTGACTGAGTGAGTGAGTGGCTGGGTGAGTGACTGGCTGAGTGACTGAGTGAGTGACTGAGTGAGTGACTGAGTGACTGAGTGACTGGCTGAGTGGGTGAGTGACTGGGTGAGTGGGTGAGTATTTGGGTGAGTGACTGGGTGAGTGACTAGCTGGGTGACTAGCTGGGTGACTAGCTGGGTGAGTGGCTGGGTGAGTGACTAGGTGAGTGACTAGCTGGGTGACTAGCTGGGTGACTAGCTGGGTGACTAATCTCTGTGCCTGTGTGCAGCGTACCCCAATCTGGCTGCGGCTGCCGCCTACTCCACCAGCGGACGAGGCGCCTACCCCTGCCTAGCGCCTGGGTTCGCTTCCTACCCCCTGCCTGGTGAGTCACCCAGTCAGTCACTCACCAAGTCACTCACTCAGTCACTCAGCTAGTCACTCAGTCACTCACTCAGTCACTCACCCAGTCACTCACTCACTCACTCAGTCACTCACTCACTCAGTCACTCACTCACTCACTCACTCGCTCACTCACTCACACAGTCACTCACCCAGTCACCCAGTCACCCACTCACTCACTCACTCACCAAGTCACTCACTCACCCAGTCACTCACCTACCCCTGCCTAGCACCTGGGTTCGCTTCCTAGACCCTGCCTGGTGAGTCACTCACCAAGCCACTTACCAAGTCACTCACCCAGTCACTCACCCAGTCACTCACCCAGTCACTCACTCAGTCACTCCATCACTCACCCAGTCACTCACTCACCCAGTCACTCAGTCACTCACTCAGTCACTCACCTACCCCTGCCTAGCGCCTGGGTTCGCTTCCTACCCCCTGCCTGGTGAGTCACCCACCAAGTCACTCACCAAGTCACTCACCAAGTCACTCACCAAGTCACTCACCAAGTCACTCAGTCAGTCACTCACTCAGTCACTCACCCAGTCACTCACTCAGTCACTCACCCAGTCACTCACTCAGTCACTCAGTCAGTCACTCACTCAGTCACTCACCCAGTCACTCACCAAGTCACTCACCCAGTCACTCACTCAGTCACTCACCCAGTCACTCACCCAGTCACTCACTCAGTCACTCACCCAGTCACTCACTCAGTCACTCAGTCACTCACCCAGCCACTCACCCAGTCACTCACCCAGTCACTCACCCAGTCACTCACTCAGTCACTCACTCAGTCAATCACCCAGTCACTCACCCAGTCACTCACTCAGTCACTAACTCAGTCACTCAGTCACTCACTCACTCAGTCACTCAGTCACTAACTCAGTCACTCACTCAGCCACTCACCCAGTCACTCACCAAGTCACTCAGTCACTCACCCAGTCACCCACTCACTCACTCACCAAGTCACTCACTCACCCAGTCACTCACCTACCCCTGCCTAGCACCTGGGTTCGCTTCCTAGCCCCTGCCTGGTGAGTCACTCACCAAGTCACTCACCAAGTCACTCACCAAGTCACTCACCAAGTCACTCAGTCACTCACCCAGTCACCCACTCAGTCACTCACTCAGTCACTCACTCAGTCACTCACTCAGTCACTCAGTCACTCACTAGCCACTCACCCAGTCACTCACCCAGTCACTCACTCAGTCACTCACCCAGTCACTCACCAAGTCACTCACCAAGTCACTCACCAAGTCACTCACCAAGTCACTCACCAAGTCACTCAGTCAGTCACTCACTCAGTCACTCACCCAGTCACTCACTCAGTCACTCACCCAGTCACTCACTCAGTCACTCAGTCACTCAGTCAGTCACTCACTCAGTCACTCACCCAGTCACTCACCAAGTCACTCACCCAGTCACTCACTCAGACACTCACCCAGTCACTCACCCAGTCACTCACCCAGTCACTCACCCAGTCACTCAGTCACTCACCCAGCCACTCACCCAGTCACTCACCCAGTCACTCACCCAGTCACTCAGTCAGTCACTCACTCAGTCACTCACTCAGTAACTCACCCAGTCACTCACCCAGTCACTCACTCAGTCACTAACTCAGTCACTCAGTCACTCACTCACTCAGTCACTCAGTCACTAACTCAGTCACTCACTCAGTCACTCACCCAGTCACTCACCAAGTCACTCAGTCACTCACCCAGTCACCCACTCACTCACTCACTCACCAAGTCACTCACTCACCCAGTCACTCACCTACCCCTGCCTAGCACCTGGGTTCGCTTCCTAGCCCCTGCCTGGTGAGTCACTCACCAAGTCACTCACCAAGTCACTCACCAAGTCACTCACCAAGTCACTCAGTCACTCACCCAGTCACCCACTCAGTCACTCACTCAGTCACTCACTCAGTCACTCACTCAGTCACTCACCCAGCCACTCACCCAGTCACTCACCCAGTCACTCACTCAGTCACTCACCCAGTCACTCACCAAGTCACTCACCCAGTCACTCACCCAGTCACTCACCCAGTCACTCACCCAGTCACTCACTCAGTCACTCAGTCACTCACCCAGCCACTCACCCAGTCACTCACCCAGTCACTCACCCAGTCACTCACTCAGTCACTCACCCAGTCACTCACTCAGTCACTCAGTCACTCACCCAGCCACTCACCCAATCACTCACCCAGTCACTCACTCAGTCACTCACCCAGTCACTCACCAAGTCACTCACTCAGTCACTCAGTCACTCACCCACTCACTCACCCAGCCACTCACTCAGTCACTCACTCAGTCACTCACCCAGTCACTCAGTCAGTCACTCACTCAGTCACTCACTCAGTCACTCACCCAGTCACTCACCCAGTCACTCACTCAGTCACTAATTCAGTCACTCAGTCAATCACTCACTCAGTCACTCAGTCACTAACTCAGTCACTCACTCAGTCACTCACCCAGTCACTCACCAAGTCACTCAGTCACTCACCCAGTCACCCACTCACTCACTCACTCACCAAGTCACTCACTCACCCAGTCACTCACCTACCCCTGCCTAGCACCTGGGTTCGCTTCCTAGCCCCTGCCTGGTGAGTCACTCACCAAGTCACACACCAAGTCACTCACCAAGTCACTCAGTCACTCACCCAGTCACCCACTCAGTCACTCACTCAGTCACTCACTCAGTCACTCACTCAGTCACTCAGTCACTCACCCAGCCACTCACCAAGTCACTCACCCAGTCACCCACTCACTCACTCACCCAGCCACTCACTCAGTCACTCCGTCACTCACCCAGTCACTCACTCACCCAGTCACTCAGTCACTCACTCACTCAGTCACTCACCTACCCCTGCCTAGCGCCTGGGTTCGCTTCCTACCCCCTGCCTGGTGAGTCACCCAGTCACTCACCAAGTCACTCACCAAGTCACTCAGCTAGTCACCTACTCACTCACTCACCCACTGACTCACCCAGTCACTCAGTCAGTCACACACCCAGTCACTCACCCAGTCACTCACCCAGCCACTCAGTCACTCACCAAGTCACTCACCAAGTCACTCAGTCACTCACCCAGTCACTCATCCAGCCACTCAGTCACTCACTCTGTCACTCACTCAGTCACTCACTCAGTCACTCACCCACCCAGTCACTCACTCAGTCACCCACCCAGTCACTCACCAAGTCACTCAGTCACTCACCCAGCCACTCACTCACTCAGCCACTCAGTCAGTCACTCACTCAGTCACTCACCCAGCCTCTCACCCACTCAGCCACTCACCCACTCAGCCACTCACCCACTCAGCCATTCAATCACTCAGTCACTCACTCAGTCACTCACTCAGTCACTCACCCAGTCACTCACTCACCCAGTCACTCACCAAGCCACTCACCCAGTCACTCAGTCACTAAGTCAGTCACCCAGTCACTCACTCAGTCACTCACTCAGCCACTCACTCACTCACCCAGTCACTCACCCAGTCACTCACTCAGTCACTCACCCACTCACTCACCCAGCCACTCACTCCGTCACTCACTCAGTCACTCACTCACTCACCCAGCCACTCAGTCACTCACCAAGTCACTCACTCAGCTACTCACCAAGTCACTCATCCAGCCACTCAGTCACTCACTCAGTCACTCACTCAGTCACTCACTCACTCACTCAGTCACTCACTCAGTCACTCACTCACTCAGTCACTCACCCAGTCACTCACACAGTCACTCACCCAGTCACTCAGTCACTCACTCAGTCACTCACTCACTCACTCAGTTACTCACCCAGCCACTCACCCAGTCACTCACCCAGTCACTCACTCAGTCACTCACCCAGTCACTCACCCAGCCACTCACCCAGTCACTCAGTCACTCACCCAGTCACTCACCCAGTCACCCACCCACTCACTCACCCAGTCACTCACTCACCCAGTCACTCACCCAGTCACTCACTCCACATGAGTGGTGAGTGAGTGAGTGGTGTAGTGAGTGAGTGGTGAGTGAGTGAGTGGTGAGTGAGTGAGTGAGTGGTGAGTGAGTGGTTAGTGAGTGGGTGGTGAATGAGTGAGTGGGTGAGTGAGTGAGTGGTGAGTGAGTGAGTGGGTGAGTGAGTGACTGAGTGGGTGGTGAGTGAGTGAGTGAGTGGGTGAGTGGTGAGTGAGTGAGTGGGTGAGTGAGTGACTGAGTGGGTGGTGAGTGAGTGAGTGAGTGGGTGAGTGGTGAGTGAGTGAGTGGGTGAGTGAGTGAGTGTGTGAGTGGATGAGTGAGTGAGTGAGTGGTGAGTGAGTGGTGAGTGAGTGGTGAGTGAGTGTGTGAGTGGGTGAGTGGTGAGTGAGTGAGTGGTGAGTGAGTGGGTGAGTGAGTGTGTGAGTGGGTGAGTGTGTGAGTGAGTGAGTGAGTGGTGAGTGAGTGGTTAGTGAGTGAGTGGTGAGTGAGTGAGTGGTGAGTGAGTGAGTGGTTAGTGAGTGGGTGGTGAGTGAGTGGGTGGTGAATGAGTGAGTGGTGAGTGGGTGAGTGAGTGTGTGAGTGGGTGAGTGAGTGAGTGGTGAGTGAGTGAGTGAGTGGGTGAGTGAGTGACTGAGTGGGTGGTGAGTGAGTGAGTGGGTGAGTGAGTGAGTGGTGAGTGAGTGGTGAGTGAGTGTGTGAGTGGGTGAGTGGTGAGTGAGTGGGTGGGTGAGTGGTGATTGAGTGGTGAGTGAGTGGTGAGTGAGTGAGTGGGTGAGTGGTGAGTGAGTGAGTGAGTGAGTGGTGAGTGGGTGAGTGGTGAGTGAGTGGTTTAGTGAGTGAGTGGGTGAGTGGGTGAGTGAGTGGGTGAGTGAGTGAGTGAGTGGTGGGTGAGTGAGTGAGTGAGTGGTGAGTGAGTGGTGAGTGAGTGGTTTAGTGAGTGAGTGAGTGGGTGAGTGGGTGAGTGAGTGGGTGAGTGGTGAGTGAGTGAATGAGTGGGTGAGTGAGTAAGTGGTGAGTAAGTGAGTGAGTGGTGAGTGGGTGAGTGGTGAGTGAGTGGTGAGTGAGTGGGTGGTGAGTGGTGAGTGAGTGGTTTAGTGAGTGAGTGAGTGGGTGAGTGGGTGAGTGAGTGAATGGGTGAGTGGTGAGTGAGTGAATGAGTGGGTGAGTGAGTGAGTGGTGAGTGAGTGAGTGGGTGGGTGAGTGAGTGGGTGAGTGAGTGAGTGGGTGAGTGAGTGGGTGAGTGAGTGAGTGAGTGGGTGGGTGGGTGGGTGAGTGAGTGAGTGAGTGGGTGAGTGAGTGAGTGAGTGGGTGGGTGAGTGAGTGGGTGAGTGAGTGGGTGGGTGGGTGGGTGAGTGAGTGGGTTAGTGAGTAAGTGAGTGAGTGGGTGAGTGAGTGAGTGAGTGAGTGAGTGAGTGAGTGAGTGAGTGGGTGGGTGAGTGAGTGAGTGAGTGGGTGAGTGAGTGAGTGAGTGGGTGAGTGAGTGAGTGGGTGAGTGAGTGGGTGGGTGGGTGGGTGGGTGAGTGAGTGGGTGAGTGAGTGAGTGAGTGGGTGGGTGAGTGAGTGAGTGAGTGAGTGAGTGAGTGGGTGAGTGAGTGAGTGGGTGGGTGAGTGAGTGGGTGAGTGAGTGGGTGGGTGGGTGGGTGAGTGAGTGAGTGAGTGGGTGAGTGAGTGGGTGAGTGAGTGGGTGGGTGAGTGAGTGAGTGAGTGGGTGGGTGGGTGAGTGAGTGAGTGAGTGGGTGAGTGAGTGGGTGAGTGAGTGGGTGAGTGGGTGGGTGAGTGAGTGAGTGAGTGGGTGAGTGAATGAGTGAGTGAGTGAGTGAGTGAGTGGGTGGGTGAGTGAGTGGGTGAGTGAGTGAGTGAGTGAGTGGGTGAGTGAATGAGTGAGTGAGTGGGTGGGTGAGTGAGTGAGTGAGTGAGTGAGTGGGTGGGTGAGTGAGTGAGTGAGTGGGTGGGTGAGTGAGTGGGTGAGTGAGTGGGTGAGTGGGTGGGTGAGTGAGTGAGTGAGTGGGTGGGTGAGTGAGTGAGTGGGTGGGTGAGTGAGTGAGTGGGTGAGTGGGTGAGTGAGTGGGTGAGTGAGTGGGTGAGTGAGTGAGTGAATGAGTGAGTGAGTGGGTGAGTGAGTGTGTGAGTGGGTGAGTGAGTGTGTGAGTGGATGAGTGAGTGAGTGAGTGGTGAGTGAGTGGTGAGTGAGTGGTGAGTGAGTGTGTGAGTGGGTGAGTGAGTGAGTGGTGAGTGAGTGGTTAGTGAGTGGGTGGTGAGTGAGTGGGTGGTGAATGAGTGAGTGGTGAGTGGGTGAGTGAGTGTGTGTGTGTGTGAGTGGGTGAGTGAGTGAGTGGTGAGTGAGTGAGTGAGTGGGTGAGTGAGTGACTGAGTGGGTGGTGAGTGAGTGAGTGGGTGAGTGGGTGAGTGAGTGTGTGAGTGGGTGAGTGAGTGAGTGTGTGAGTGGATGAGTGAGTGAGTGGTGAGTGAGTGGTGAGTGAGTGTGTGAGTGGGTGAGTGGTGAGTGAGTGGGTGGGTGAGTGGTGATTGAGTGGTGAGTGAGTGGTGAGTGAGTGAGTGGGTGAGTGGTGAGTGAGTGAGTGGTGAGTGGGTGAGTGGTGAGTGAGTGGTGAGTGAGTGGGTGGTGAGTGGTGAGTGAGTGGTTTAGTGAGTGAGTGGGTGAGTGGGTGAGTGAGTGGGTGAGAGAGTGGGTGAGTGGTGAGTGAGTGAGTGGTGGGTGAGTGAGTGAGTGAGTGGTGAGTGAGTGGTGAGTGAGTGGTTTAGTGAGTGAGTGAGTGGGTGAGTGGGTGAGTGAGTGGGTGAGTGGTGAGTGAGTGAATGAGTGGGTGAGTGAGTAAGTGGTGAGTAAGTGAGTGAGTGGTGAGTGGGTGAGTGGTGAGTGAGTGGTGAGTGAGTGGGTGGTGAGTGGTGAGTGAGTGGTTTAGTGAGTGAGTGAGTGGGTGAGTGGGTGAGTGAGTGAATGGGTGAGTGGTGAGTGAGTGAATGAGTGGGTGAGTGAGTGAGTGGTGAGTGAGTGAGTGGGTGGGTGAGTGAGTGGGTGAGTGAGTGGGTGAGTGAGTGGGTGAGTGAGTGAGTGAGTGAGTGAGTGGGTGAGTGAGTGAGTGAGTGAGTGGGTGGGTGAGTGAGTGGGTGAGTGAGTGGGTGGGTGGGTGGGTGAGTGAGTGGGTGAGTGAGTAAGTGAGTGAGTGGGTGAGTGAGTGAGTGGGTGGGTGAGTGAGTGGGTGAGTGAGTGAGTGAGTGGGTGATTGAGTGAGTGAGTGGGTGAGTGAGTGGGTGGGTGGGTGGGTGGTGAGTGAGTGAGTGAGTGGGTGGGTGAGTGAGTGAGTGGGTGAGTGAGTGAGTGAGTGGGTGGGTGAGTGAGTGGGTGAGTGAGTGGGTGGGTGGGTGGGTGAGTGAGTGAGTGAGTGAGTGAGTGAGTGGGTGAGTGAGTGGGTGAGTGAGTGAGTGAATGAGTGAGTGAGTGAGTGGGTGGGTGAGTGAGTGAGTGAGTGAGTGAGTGAGTGGGTGGGTGAGTGAGTGAGTGAGTGAGTGAGTGAGTGGGTGAGTGAGTGGGTGAGTGGGTGGGTGAGTGAGTGAGTGGGTGAGTGAATGAGTGAGTGAGTGAGTGAGTGGGTGGGTGAGTGAGTGGGTGAGTGAGTGGGTGAGTGAGTGGGTGAGTGAGTGGGTGAGTGAGTGAGTGAGTGAGTGGGTGAGTGAATGAGTGAGTGAGTGGGTGGGTGAGTGAGTGAGTGAGTGAGTGAGTGGGTGAGTGAGTGGGTGAGTGAGTGGGTGAGTGAGTGGGTGAGTGGGTGGGTGAGTGAGTGAGTGAGTGAGTGAGTGGGTGGGTGGGTGAGTGAGTGAGTGGGTGAGTGGGTGAGTGAGTGGGTGAGTGAATGGGTGAGTGAGTGGGTGAGTGAGTGAGTGAATGAGTGAGTGAGTGGGTGAGTGAGTGAGTGGGTGAGTGAGTGAGTGAGTGAGTGGGTGAGTGAGTGAGTGAGTGAGTGA
>NW_027621010.1:47500-52500 GCF_964198595.1 Lampetra fluviatilis
GTGAGTGAGTGAGTGGGTGAGTGAGTGGAGTGTGAGTGAGTGGTGTGAGGGTGAGTGGTGAGTGAGTGGTGAGTGGGTGAGTGAGTGAGTGGGTGAGTGGAGTGAGTGAGTGAGGTGAGTGAGTGGTGTGGAGTGGGTGAGTGAGTGAGTGAGTGGGTGAGTGAGGTGGGTGAGTGAGTGGGTGAGTGGTGAGTGAGTGGGTGAGTGAGTGGTGAGTGAGTGGGTGAGTGGGTGAGTGAGTGGTGAGTGAGTGGGTGAGTGAGTGGGTGAGTGGGTGGGTGAGTGAGTGGGTGAGTGAGTGGAGTGGGTGAGTGAGTGGGTGAGTGAGTGGGTGAGTGAGTGGAGTGGGTGAGTGGGTGGGTGAGTGAGTGGGTGAGTGAGTGGGTGAGTGAGTGGGTGAGTGAGTGAGTGGGTGAGTGAGTGGGTGGAGTGAGTGGGTGAGTGAGTGAGTGGTGAGTGGTGAGTGGGTGAGTGAGTGGGTGAGTGAGTGGGTGAGTGAGTGGGTGAGTGAGTGAGTGGGTGAGTGAGTGGTGAGTGAGTGAGTGGGTGAGTGAGTGGTGAGTGAGTGAGTGGGTGAGTGAGTGGGTGAGTGAGTGAGTGGGTGAGTGAGTGGGTGAGTGAGTGGGTGAGTGAGTGAGTGAGTGGGTGAGTGAGTGAGTGAGTGAGTGGGTGAGTGAGTGGGTGAGTGGGTGAGTGAGTGAGTGAGTGGGTGAGTGGGTGAGTGAGTGGGTGAGTGAGTGAGTGAGTGAGTGGGTGAGTGGGTGAGTGAGTGGGTGAGTGGGTGAGTGAGTGATTGGGTGAGTGGGTGAGTGAGTGAGTGGGTGAGTGAGTGAGTGAGTGAGTGAGTGAGTGAGTGGGTGAGTGGGTGAGTGAGTGAGTGGGTGAGTGAGTGAGTGAGTGGGTGAGTGGGTGAGTGAGTGAGTGGGTGAGTGGGTGAGTGAGTGGGTGAGTGAGTGAGTGAGTGGGTGAGTGAGTGGGTGAGTGAGTGAGTGAGTGAGTGGGTGAGTGAGTGGTGAGTGAGTGGGTGAGTGAGTGGGTGAGTGGGTGAGTGAGTGAGTGGGTGAGTGAGTGGGTGAGTGAGTGGGTGAGTGAGTGGGTGAGTGAGTGGGTGAGTGAGTGGGTGAGTGAGTGGTGAGTGAGTGGATGAGTGAGTGGTGAGTGAGTGAGTGGGTGAGTGAGTGGGTGAGTGAGTGGGTGAGTGAGTGGGTGAGTGAGTGGGTGAGTGAGTGGGTGAGTGAGTGGGTGAGTGAGTGGGTGAGTGAGTGGGTGAGTGAGTGAGTGAGTGAGTGGGTGAGTGAGTGAGTGAGTGAGTGAGTGAGTGAGTGAGTGGGTGAGTGAGTGGGTGAGTGAGTGAGTGGGTGAGTGAGTGGGTGAGTGGGTGAGCGAGTGGGTGAGTGAGTGGTGAGTGAGTGGGTGGGTGAGTGGTGAGTGAGTGAGTGGGTGAGTGAGTGGGTGAGTGAGTGGGTGAGTGAGTGGGTGAGTGAGTGGGTGAGTGAGTGGGTGAGTGAGTGGGTGAGTGAGTGGGTGAGTGAGTGGGTGAGTGAGTGAGTGAGTGAGTGGGTGAGTGAGTGGGTGAGTGAGTGAGTGAGTGGGTGAGTGAGTGGGTGAGTGAGTGGGTGAGTGAGTGGGTGAGTGAGTGGGTGAGTGAGTGAGTGAGTGAGTGGGTGAGTGAGTGGGTGAGTGAGTGGGTGAGTGAGTGGTGAGTGAGTGGGTGGGTGAGTGGTGAGTGAGTGAGTGGGTGAGTGAGTGGGTGAGTGAGTGGGTGAGTGAGTGGGTGAGTGAGTGGGTGAGTGGGTGAGTGAGTGGGTGAGTGAGTGGGTGAGTGAGTGGGTGGTGAGTGAGTGAGTGAGTGAGTGGGTGAGTGAGTGAGTGAGTGAGTGGGTGAGTGAGTGGGTGAGTGAGTGGGTGAGTGAGTGGGTGAGTGAGTGGGTGAGTGAGTGGGTGGGTGAGTGAGTGAGTGAGTGGGTGAGTGAGTGGGTGAGTGAGTGGGTGGGTGAGTGAGTGAGTGAGTGGGTGAGTGAGTGGGTGAGTGAGTGAGTGAGTGGGTGAGTGAGTGAGTGGGTGAGTGGGTGAGTGAGTGGGTGAGTGAGTGAGTGAGTGAGTGGGTGAGTGAGTGGGTGAGTGAGTGGGTGAGTGAGTGGGTGGGTGAGTGAGTGAGTGAGTGGGTGAGTGAGTGGGTGAGTGAGTGAGTGAGTGAGTGGGTGAGTGAGTGTATGAGTGAGTGAGTGTATGAGTGAGTGTATGAGTGAGTGGGTGAGTGAGTGGGTGAGTGAGTGGGTGAGTGAGTGGGTGAGTGAGTGGGTGGGTGAGTGAGTGGGTGAGTGAGTGGGTGAGTGAGTGGGTGAGTGAGTGAGTGAGTGAGTGGGTGAGTGAGTGTATGAGTGAGTGAGTGTATGAGTGAGTGTATGAGTGAGTGGTGAGTGAGTGGGTGAGTGAGTGGGTGAGTGAGTGAGTGGGTGAGTGAGTGGGTGAGTGAGTGGGTGAGTGAGTGGGTGAGTGAGTGGGTGAGTGAGTGGGTGAGTGAGTGAGTGAGTGAGTGAGTGGGTGAGTGAGTGGGTGAGTGAGTGGGTGAGTGAGTGGTGAGTGAGTGGGTGGGTGAGTGGTGAGTGAGTGAGTGGGTGAGTGAGTGGGTGAGTGAGTGGGTGAGTGAGTGGGTGAGTGAGTGGTGAGTGAGTGAGTGGGTGAGTGAGTGAGTGAGTGGGTGAGTGAGTGGGTGAGTGAGTGGGTGAGTGAGTGAGTGAGTGGGTGAGTGGGTGAGTGAGTGGGTGAGTGAGTGAGTGAGTGAGTGGGTGAGTGGGTGAGTGAGTGGGTGAGTGAGTGGGTGAGTGAGTGAGTGGGTGAGTGGGTGAGTGAGTGAGTGGGTGAGTGAGTGAGTGAGTGGGTGAGTGGGTGAGTGAGTGAGTGGGTGAGTGAGTGAGTGAGTGAGTGGGTGAGTGAGTGGGTGAGTGAGTGAGTGGGTGAGTGGGTGAGTGAGTGGGTGAGTGAGTGAGTGGGTGAGTGAGTGGGTGAGTGAGTGGGTGAGTGAGTGAGTGAGTGAGTGAGTGGGTGAGTGAGTGGTGAGTGAGTGGGTGGGTGAGTGAGTGAGTGGGTGAGTGAGTGGTGAGTGGGTGAGTGAGTGGGTGAGTGAGTGGTGAGTGAGTGGTGAGTGAGTGAGTGGGTGAGTGAGTGGTGAGTGAGTGGTGAGTGAGTGGGTGGGTGAGTGAGTGAGTGGGTGAGTGAGTGGTGAGTGAGTGAGTGGGTGAGTGAGTGGGTGAGTGAGTGGGTGAGTGAGTGAGTGAGTGGGTGAGTGAGTGGTGAGTGAGTGGGTGGGTGAGTGAGTGGTGAGTGAGTGAGTGAGTGGGTGAGTGAGTGGGTGAGTGAGTGGGTGAGTGAGTGGGTGAGTGAGTGGGTGAGTGAGTGGGTGAGTGAGTGGGTGAGTGAGTGGGTGAGTGAGTGGGTGAGTGAGTGGGTGAGTGAGTGGTGAGTGAGTGGGTGGGTGAGTGGTGAGTGAGTGAGTGGGTGAGTGAGTGGGTGAGTGAGTGGGTGAGTGAGTGGGTGAGTGAGTGGTGAGTGAGTGAGTGAGTGGGTGAGTGAGTGAGTGAGTGGGTGAGTGAGTGGGTGAGTGAGTGAGTGAGTGAGTGAGTGGGTGAGTGGGTGAGTGAGTGGGTGAGTGAGTGAGTGAGTGAGTGAGTGAGTGAGTGAGTGAGTGGGTGAGTGGGTGAGTGAGTGGGTGAGTGAGTGGGTGAGTGAGTGAGTGGGTGAGTGGGTGAGTGAGTGAGTGGGTGAGTGAGTGAGTGAGTGAGTGAGTGGGTGAGTGAGTGAGTGGGTGAGTGAGTGGGTGAGTGAGTGAGTGGGTGAGTGGGTGAGTGAGTGGGTGAGTGGGTGAGTGAGTGAGTGGGTGAGTGAGTGGGTGAGTGAGTGAGTGAGTGAGTGAGTGGGTGAGTGAGTGGTGAGTGAGTGGGTGGGTGGGTGAGTGAGTGAGTGAGTGGGTGAGTGAGTGGTGAGTGAGTGAGTGGGTGAGTGAGTGGGTGAGTGAGTGGTGAGTGAGTGGTGAGTGAGTGAGTGGGTGAGTGAGTGGTGAGTGAGTGGGTGGGTGAGTGAGTGAGTGGGTGAGTGAGTGGTGAGTGAGTGAGTGGGTGAGTGAGTGGGTGAGTGAGTGAGTGAGTGGGTGAGTGAGTGGTGAGTGAGTGGGTGGGTGAGTGAGTGAGTGAGTGAGTGGGTGGGTGAGTGAGTGAGTGAGTGGGTGAGTGAGTGAGTGGGTGAGTGAGTGAGTGAGTGAGTGGGTGAGTGAGTGGGTGAGTGAGTGGGTGAGTGAGTGAGTGAGTGGGTGAGTGAGTGGTGAGTGAGTGGGTGGGTGAGTGAGTGAGTGAGTGAGTGGGTGGGTGAGTGAGTGAGTGAGTGAGTGGGTGAGTGAGTGGGTGAGTGAGTGGGTGAGTGAGTGGGTGAGTGAGTGGTGAGTGAGTGGGTGAGTGAGTGAGTGAGTGGTGAGTGAGTGAGTGAGTGGGTGAGTGAGTGGTGAGTGAGTGGGTGGGTGGTGAGTGAGTGAGTGAGTGAGTGGGTGGGTGAGTGAGTGAGTGAGTGAGTGGGTGAGTGAGTGGGTGAGTGAGTGGGTGAGTGAGTGAGTGGGTGAGTGAGTGGTGAGTGAGTGGGTGAGTGAGTGAGTGAGTGGTGAGTGAGTGTCTCTCTGTCTTTCTGCCCACAGAATACTTTCAGATTTCTCAAGACGTTATATTCATCAACTGAGGAGATCACACAAAGACAAAGAAGCCCCGTGTAGCCTCTGCAGCTATGTAGGGGCAAGTGCTGTTCACTGGCCCCTAACACACACACAGACAAAGGTCCTCCGTGTAGCCTCCATCGGCTGTTGGGGCAAGTGCTTTTCACAGCTCCTGACACACAGACACACACCAACACATACACCCTGATGAGTGTATTAGTGGGGGGCTGTTTGTATCGTGGTGGGGGGCTCTGTGTGTGTGTTAGTGGGGGGCTCTGTGTGTGTGTGTGTGTGTTAGTGGGGG
>NW_027621010.1:57500-72212 GCF_964198595.1 Lampetra fluviatilis
ACCGATGGGACTTTGCCCGGAGTCCTTAATGATCGTGAGCAGAGGGTCAGGGACTCCGAAAGCACGAAGAACAACCCAGAGCCCAGGCCTACTGATGGTATCATAGGCCTTGACCAGGTCAATACAGCAGAGATGTAGGTCTTGTTGGAATTCCCTACACCTCTGCTGGAGCAGACGGACAGAAAATATGGCATCTGTGCAGGACCGCCCTTTCCTGAAACCACATTGGGGCTCCGCAAGCCTCTCCTCAGCGTGCCTGGCAAGGCGATGTTGAATAATCCTTGCCAGGACCTTACCCGGCACACTGACGAGTGAGATGCCCCTGTGGTTGTTACAGTCTGTGCGGTCCCCCTTCTTAAAGAGGGGGACCACCAGGGCATCCTTCCAATCCTGCGGAACCCGTCCAGTGGTCCAGACTGTTATGACACACAGACACACAGACAGACACACACACAGACACACACACAGACACACACACAGACACACACACACAGACACACACAGACACACACAGACACACACAGACACACGTATTTACAATAACTCAGGACTGATAATGGCATTCCATTAACCATTGTGTCACCACCACCATCTGATCACAACTCAGTCTGTGTGACCCTATGGCTCTCTGTGTGAGTGAGTCTATGGGTCTCTGTGTGAGTGAGTCTATGGGTCTCTGTGTGAGTGAGTCTATGGGTCTCTGTGTGAGTGAGTCTATGGGTCTCTGTGTGAGTGAGTCTATGGGTCTCTGTGTGAGTCTATGGCTCTCTGTGTGAGTCTATGGGTCTCTGTGTGAGTGAGTCTATGGGTCTCTGTGTGAGTGAGTCTATGGGTTTCTGTGTGAGTCTATGGGTCTCTGAGTGAGTCTATGGCTCTCTGTGTGAGTGAGTCTATGGGTCTCTGTGTGAGTGAGTCTATGGGTCTCTGTGTGAGTGAGTCTATGGGTCTCTGTGTGAGTGAGTCTATGGGTCTCTGTGTGAGTGAGTCTATGGGTCTCTGTGTGAGTGAGTCTATGGGTCTCTGAGTGAGTCTATGGGTCTCTGTGTGAGTGAGTCTATGGGTCTCTGTGTGAGTGAGTCTATGGGTCTCTGTGTGAGTGAGTCTATGGGTCTCTGTGTGAGTGAGTCTATGGGTCTCTGTGTGAGTGAGTCTATGGGTCTCTGTGTGAGTCTATGGCTCTCTGTGTGAGTGAGTCTATGGGTCTCTGTGTGAGTGAGTCTATGGGTCTCTGTGTGAGTGAGTCTATGGGTGTCTGTGTGAGTGAGTCTATGGGTCTCTGTGTGAGTGAGTCTATGGGTCTCTGTGTGGTGAGTCTTTGGGTCTCACAACACAGATAACCATAGACTCAGACTCACCACACAGAGACCCATAGGGTGTGGTACCACGTGGTCTTGGCACCACGTGGGTGTGGCACCACGTGGGTATTGTACCACGTGGGTGTGGCACCACGTGGTCTTGGCACCACGTGGTCTTTGTACCACGTGGTCTTTGTACCACGTGGTCTTTGTACCACGTGGTCTTTGTACCACGTGGTCTTTGTACCACGTGGTCTTTGTACCACGTGGGTGTGTCACCACGTGGGCACCACGTGGTCTTGGCGCCGATGGCGGTTGAATGAGTTGAATGATGGAAGGAGGTGGCCGCGTGGTGCTGATTCAGGGCCTCGCCCGGACCGTCGGTACACACGGAGGCGCCTCGTGTAGCAGCACCTACACACACAGGCAAAGCTCCCCCAGGTAGCCTCTAGCAGGCTGTAGGGGCAAGTGCTGTCAGTAGCGAGTAGCAGCACCTACACACACAGACAAAGGTCCCCCAGGTAGCCTCTAGCAGGCTGTAGGGGCAAGTGCTGTCAGTAGTAGCGAGTAGCATTACCTACACACACAGACAAAGATCCCCCAGGTAGCCTCTAGCAGGCTGTAGGGGCAAGTGCTCAAGTCAGTAGCGAGTAGAAGCACCTACACACACACAGACACAGACAAAGGTCCCCCAGGTAGCCTCCAGCAGGCTGTAGGGGCAAGTGCTGGAGTCAGTAGCGAGTAGCAGCACCTACACACACAGACACAGGCAAAGCTCCCCCAGGTAGCCTCCAGCAGGCTGTAGGGGCAAGTGCTATAGTCAGTAGCGAGTAGCATTACCTACACACACACAGACACAGGCAAAGCTCCCCCAGGTAGCCTCCAGCAGGCTGTAGGGGCAAGTGCTATAGTCAGTAGCGAGTAGCATTACCTACACACACAGACACAGACAAAGGTCCCCCAGGTAGCCTCCAGCAGGCTGTAGGGGCAAGTGCTATAGTCAGTAACGAGTAGCATTACCTACACACACAGACACAGACAAAGGTCCCCCAGGTAGCCTCCAGCAGGCTGTAGGGGCAAGTGCTATAGTCAGTAGCGAGTAGCATTACCTACACACACAGACACAGACAAAGGTCCCCCAGGTAGCCTCCAGCAGGCTGTAGGGGCAAGTGCTATAGTCAGTAGCGAGTAGCATTACCTACACACACAGACACAGACAAAGGTCCCCCAGGTAGCCTCTAGAAGGGCTGTTCACCACACACACCAGCGCCGCTATACCAGTGAACTCATTTGAGGCTGAGTCGACCTAGGGGAAGGCTCGCCAGGTACCCGGTTCAGAGGCCGCGAGCGGGAATCGAACCCGGGTCGCCAGGTTCGGAGCGCGCTAACCGCTGCACCACCGCTCCGCCCCCCACCCACCCCCCCAAACACAACCACCACCACCAGCACAACCACCACAACCACCACAACCACCACCACCACAATCACCACCACCACAACCACCACCACCACAACCACCACCACCAGCACCACCAACTCGTGATCTCTGTGTCTCTTTGTTGTTGATGGGTTTTCTGTGGTCGCTCACAAGCTCGCAAAGTCGTCTATCTGTGTGTGTGTGTCTGTGTGTATGTGTCTCTGTGTGTGTGTCTCTGTGTGTCTGTGTGAGTGTGTCTGTGTGTGTGTGAGTGTCTGTGTGTGTGTCTGTCTGTGTCTCTGTGTGTCTGTGTCTCTGCATGTGTCTGTGTGTGTCTGTCTGTGTGTGTCTGTGTGTGTATGTGTCTCTCCGCGTGTCTCTGACTCCGCGTGTCTCCCCCCGTGTCTCTCCGTGACTCTGTGTCTCCGTGTGCCTCCCCCGTGTCTCTCCGTGACTCCGTGTCTCTCCGCGTGTCTCTCTCCGTGTCTCCGCGTGTCTCCCCCCGTGTCTCCGCGTGTCTCTCCGTGTGTCTCTCCGTGTGTCTCTCCGTGTGTCTCCGCGTGTCTCCGCGTGACCCCCCGTGTCTCCGCGTGTCTCTCCGCGTGTCTCCGCGTGACCCCCCGTGTCTCCGCGTGTCTCCCCCTGTGTCTCCGCGTGTCTCTGCGTGTCTCTGCGTGTCTCTCCCCGTGCCTCTCCGTGTCTCTCCGTGACCCCGCGTGTCTCCCCCCGTGTCTCCTCGTGTCTCTGCGTGTCTCCGCGTGTCTCTGCGTGTCTCCTCGTGTCTCTGCGTGTCTCGTGTCTCTGCGTGTCTCCGTGTGTCTCTGCGTGACTCCGCGTGTCTCTCCGCGTGTCTCTGCGTGTCTCCGCGTCTCTGCGTGTCTCCGCGTGTCTCCGCGTGTCTCCTCGTGTCTCTCCGCGTGTCTCCGCGTGTCTCTCCGCGACCCCGCGTGTCCCCCCGTGTCTCCGCGTGTCTCCGCGTGTCTCCGCGTGTCTCCTCGTGTCTCTCTGCGTTGTCTCCGCGTCGATGTTGATCTCTGTGTCTCAGCAATAAATCGAACCCTTGTACTAAACTGGCTCCACTGAGACCAGAATGAGTGTCTCTGAGAATTGGTGAGTGGGTGGGTGGGTGAGTGAGTGGGTGAGTGGGTGGGTGGGTGAGTGGGTTGGTGAGTGGGTGGGTGGGTGAGTGAGTGGGTGAGTGGGTGGGTGGGTGAGTGGGTTGGTGAGTGGGTGGGTGGGTGGGTGAGTGAGTGGGTGAGTGGGTGGGTGGGTGAGTGGGTGGGTGAGTGGGTGGGTGGGTGAGTGAGTGGGTGAGTGGGTGGGTGGGTGAGTGGGTTGGTGAGTGGGTGGGTGGGTGGGTGAGTGAGTGGGTGAGTGGGTGGGTGGGTGAGTGGGTTGGTGAGTGAGTGGGTGGGTGGGTGAGTGAGTGGGTGAGTGGGTGGGTGGGTGGGTGAGTGGGTTGGTGAGTGGGTGGGTGGGTGGGTGAGTGAGTGAGTGGGTGAGTGGGTGGGTGGGTGGGTGAGTGGGTTGGTGAGTGGGTGGGTGGGTGGGTGAGTGAGTGGGTGGGTGAGTGAGTGGGTGAGTGGGTGAGTGGGTGAGTGGGTGGGTGAGTGGGTGAGTGGGTGAGTGGGTGGGTGAGTGAGTGGGTGGGTGAGTGGGTGAGTGGGTGAGTGGGTGAGTGAGTGGGTGAGTGGGTGAGTGGGTGGGTGAGTGGGTGAGTGGGTGGGTGGGTGAGTGGGTGGGTGGGTGGGTGAGTGAGTGGGTGGGTGAGTGAGTGGGTGGGTGGGTGAGTGAGTGGGTGGGTGAGTGGGTGGGTGGGTGGGTGGGTGAGTGGGTGGGTGAGTGGGTGAGTGAGTGGGTGAGTCGGTGGGTGAGTGGGTGGGTGAGTGGGTGAGTGGGTGAGTGGGTGAGTGAGTGGGTGAGTGGGTGAGTGGGTGAGTGAGTGAGTGAGTGGGTGAGTGGGTGGGTGAGTGGGTGGGTGGGTGGGTGGGTGGGTGAGTGAGTGAGTGGGTGGGTGGGTGAGTGAGTGAGTGAGTGGGTGGGTGGGTGGGTGAGTGAGTGAGTGAGTGAGTGGGTGGGTGGGTGGGTGAGTGGGTGGGTGGGTGGGTGGGTGAGTGGGTGAGTGGGTGGGTGAGTGGGTGGGTGAGTGGGTGAGTGGGTGAGTGGGTGAGTGGGTGGGTGAGTGAGTGAGTGGGTGGGTGAGTGGGTGAGTGGGTGGGTGAATGAGTGAGTGGGTGAGTGAGTGGGTGGGTGGGTGGGTGAGTGGGTGGGTGGGTGGGTGAGTGGGTGGGTGAGTGGGTGGGTGGGTGAGTGAGTGAGTGGGTGGGTGAGTGGGTGGGTGAGTGGGTGGGTAAATGAGTGGGTGGTGAGTGGCCTCAAGGTGCACATAGCCTGGCACAAGCGTCGTGGTGACGTCACCGCCACTTAGTGGCGAATGGCGGTTTTTGTTGGTGAGTGAGTGGGTGAGTGAGTGAGTGGGTGAGTGGGTGAGTGGGTGGGTGAGTGAGTGAGTGGGTGGGTGGGTGAGTGAGTGGGTGAGTAGGTGGGGGGTGAGTGAGTGAGTGGGTGGGTGGGTGAATGGGTGAGTGAGTGAGTGGGTGAGTGAGGTGGTTAGTGAGGTGGTGAGTGAGGTGGTGGGTGAGTGAGTGAGTGAGTGAGTGGGTGGGTGAGTGAGTGAGTGAGTGGGTGGGTGAGTGAGTGAGTGAGTGGGTGGGTGGTGAGTGGGTGAGTGAGGTGGTTAGTGAGGTGGTGAATGAGGATGTGGGTGAGTGAGTGAGTGAGTGGGTGAGTGAGTGAGTGAGTGGGTGGGTGGTGAGTGGGTGAGTGAGGTGGTTAGTGAGGTGGTGAGTGAGGTGGTGGGTGAGTGAGTGAGTGAGTGGGTGGGTGAGTGAGTGAGTGAGTGGGTGGGTGGTGAGTGGGTGAGTGAGGTGGTTAGTGAGGTGGTGAGTGAGGTGGTGGGTGAGTGGGTGAGTGGGTGGGTGAGTGAGTGATTGGGTGGGTGGGTGAGTGAGTGGGTGAGTAGGTGGGGGGTGAGTGAGTGAGTGGGTGGGTGGGTGAGTGGGTGAGTGAGTGAGTGGGTGAGTGAGGTGGTTAGTGAGGTGGTGAGTGAGGTGGTGGGTGAGTGAGTGAGTGAGTGAGTGAGTGGGTGGGTGAGTGAGTGAGTGAGTGGGTGGGTGAGTGAGTGAGTGAGTGGGTGGGTGGTGAGTGGGTGAGTGAGGTGGTTAGTGAGGTGGTGAATGAGGATGTGGGTGAGTGAGTGAGTGAGTGGGTGAGTGAGTGAGTGAGTGGGTGGGTGGTGAGTGGGTGAGTGAGGTGGTTAGTGAGGTGGTGAGTGAGGTGGTGGGTGAGTGAGTGAGTGAGTGGGTGGGTGAGTGAGTGAGTGAGTGGGTGGGTGGTGAGTGGGTGAGTGAGGTGGTTAGTGAGGTGGTGAGTGAGGTGGTGGGTGAGTGGGTGAGTGGGTGGGTGAGTGAGTGAGTGGGTGGGTGGGTGAGTGAGTGGGTGAGTAGGTGGGGGGTGAGTGAGTGAGTGGGTGGGTGGGTGAGTGGGTGAGTGAGTGAGTGGGTGAGTGAGGTGGTTAGTGAGGTGGTGAGTGAGGTGGTGGGTGAGTGAGTGAGTGAGTGGGTGGGTGAGTGAGTGAGTGAGTGGGTGGGTGGTGAGTGGGTGAGTGAGGTGGTTAGTGAGGTGGTGAATGAGGATGTGGGTGAGTGAGTGAGTGAATGGGTGAGTGAGTGAGTGAGTGGGTGAGTGAGGTGGTTAGTGAGGTGGTGAGTGAGGTGGTGGGTGAGTGAGTGAGTGAGTGGGTGGGTGAGTGAGTGAGTGAGTGGGTGAGTGAGTGAGTGGGTGAGTGAGTGAGTGGGTGAGTGAGTGAGTGGGTGGGTGGGTGAATGAGTGAGTGAGTGAGTGGGTGAGTGAGTGAGTGGGTGAGTGAGGTGGTTAGTGAGGTGGTGAGTGAGGTGGTGGGTGAGTGAGTGAGTGGGTGAGTGAGTGAGTGAGTGAGTGGGTGAGTGAGTGAGTGAGTGGGTGAGTGAGGT
The DNA here is from genome assembly GCF_964198595.1 of Lampetra fluviatilis. Classification (NCBI taxonomy): domain Eukaryota; kingdom Metazoa; phylum Chordata; class Hyperoartia; order Petromyzontiformes; family Petromyzontidae; genus Lampetra; species Lampetra fluviatilis. Next base: position 64,244 of record NW_027621010.1, read on the forward strand.
GGTTAGTGAGGTGGTGAGTGAGGTGGTGGGTGAGTGAGTGAGTGAGTGAGTGGGTGGGTGAGTGAGTGAGTGAGTGGGTGGGTGGTGAGTGGGTGAGTGAGGTGGTTAGTGAGGTGGTGAGTGAGGTGGTGGGTGAGTGAGTGAGTGAGTGAGTGAGTGAGTGAGTGAGTGAGTGGGTGAGTGAGTGAGTGGGTGAGTGAGGTGGTTAGTGAGGTGGTGAGTGAGGTGGTGGGTGAGTGAGTGGGTGGGTGAGTGAGTGAGTGGGTGAGTGAGTGAGTGGGTGAGTGAGTGAGTGAGTGGGTGAGTGAGTGGGTGAGTGAGTGAGTGAGTGGGTGAGTGAGTGAGTGAGTGGGTGGGTGGGTGGGTGAATGAGTGGGTGAGTGAGTGGGTGGTGAGTGGGTGAGTGAGTGGGTGAGTAGGTGGGGGGTGAGTGAGTGAGTGGGTGGGTGGGTGAGTGGGTGAGTGAGTGAGTGGGTGAGTGAGGTGGTTAGTGAGGTGGTGACTGAGGTGGTGGGTGAGTGAGTGAGTGAGTGGGTGGGTGAGTGAGTGAGTGAGTGGGTGGGTGGTGAGTGGGTGAGTGAGGTGGTTAGTGAGGTGGTGAGTGAGGTGGTGGGTGAGTGAGTGGGTGAGTGGGTGAGTGAGTGAGTGGGTGAGTGAGGTGGTTAGTGAGGTGGTGAGTGAGGTGGTGGGTGAGTGAGTGAGTGGGTGGGTGAGTGAGTGGGTGAGTGAGTGAGTGAGTGGGTGAGTGAGTGAGTGAGTGGGTGGGTGAGTGAGTGGGTGAGTGGGTGAGTGGGTGAGTGGGTGGGTGAGTGGGTGAGTGGGTGAGTGGGTGAGTGGGTGGGTGAGTGAGTGGGTGGGTGAGTGGGTGAGTGGGTGAGTGGGTGAGTGAGTGGGTGAGTGGGTGAGTGGGTGGGTGAGTGGGTGAGTGGGTGGGTGGGTGAGTGGGTGGGTGGGTGGGTGAGTGAGTGGGTGGGTGAGTGAGTGAGTGGGTGGGTGGGTGAGTGAGTGGGTGGGTGAGTGAGTGGGTGGGTGGGTGGGTGGGTGAGTGGGTGGGTGAGTGGGTGAGTGAGTGGGTGAGTGGGTGGGTGAGTGGGTGGGTGAGTGGGTGAGTGGGTGAGTGGGTGAGTGAGTGGGTGAGTGGGTGAGTGGGTGAGTGAGTGAGTGAGTGGGTGAGTGGGTGGGTGAGTGGGTGTGGTGGGTGGGTGGGTGGGTGGGTGGGTGAGTGAGTGAGTGGGTGGGTGGGTGAGTGAGTGAGTGAGTGGGTGGGTGGGTGGTGAGTGAGTGAGTGAGTGAGTGGGTGGGTGGGTGGGTGAGTGGGTGGGTGGGTGGGTGGGTGGGTGAGTGGGTGAGTGGGTGGGTGAGTGGGTGGGTGAGTGGGTGAGTGAGTGGGTGAGTGGGTGAGTGGGTGGGTGAGTGAGTGAGTGGGTGGGTGAGTGGGTGAGTGGGTGGGTGAATGAGTGAGTGGGTGAGTGAGTGGGTGGGTGGGTGGGTGAGTGGGTGGGTGGGTGGGTGAGTGGGTGGGTGAGTGGGTGGGTGGGTGAGTGAGTGAGTGGGTGGGTGAGTGGGTGGGTGAGTGGGTGGGTAAATGAGTGGGTGGTGAGTGGCCTCAAGGTGCACATAGCCTGGCACAAGCGTCGTGGTGACGTCACCGCCACTTAGTGGCGAATGGCGGTTTTTGTTGGTGAGTGAGTGGGTGAGTGAGTGAGTGGGTGAGTGGGTGAGTGGGTGGGTGAGTGAGTGAGTGGGTGGGTGGGTGAGTGAGTGGGTGAGTAGGTGGGGGGTGAGTGAGTGAGTGGGTGGGTGGGTGAATGGGTGAGTGAGTGAGTGGGTGAGTGAGGTGGTTAGTGAGGTGGTGAGTGAGGTGGTGGGTGAGTGAGTGAGTGAGTGAGTGGGTGGGTGAGTGAGTGAGTGAGTGGGTGGGTGAGTGAGTGAGTGAGTGGGTGGGTGGTGAGTGGGTGAGTGAGGTGGTTAGTGAGGTGGTGAATGAGGATGTGGGTGAGTGAGTGAGTGAGTGAGTGTGGGTGAGTGAGTGAGTGAGTGGGTGGGTGGTGAGTGGGTGAGTGAGGTGGTTAGTGAGGTGGTGAGTGAGGTGGTGGGTGAGTGAGTGAGTGAGTGGGTGGGTGAGTGAGTGAGTGAGTGGGTGGGTGGTGAGTGGGTGAGTGAGGTGGTTAGTGAGGTGGTGAGTGAGGTGGTGGGTGAGTGGGTGAGTGGGTGGGTGAGTGAGTGATTGGGTGGGTGGGTGAGTGAGTGGGTGAGTAGGTGGGGGGTGAGTGAGTGAGTGGGTGGGTGGGTGAGTGGGTGAGTGAGTGAGTGGGTGAGTGAGGTGGTTAGTGAGGTGGTGAGTGAGGTGGTGGGTGAGTGAGTGAGTGAGTGAGTGAGTGAGTGGGTGGGTGAGTGAGTGAGTGAGTGGGTGGGTGAGTGAGTGAGTGAGTGGGTGGGTGGTGAGTGGGTGAGTGAGGTGGTTAGTGAGGTGGTGAATGAGGATGTGGGTGAGTGAGTGAGTGAGTGAGTGGGTGAGTGAGTGAGTGAGTGGGTGGGTGGTGAGTGGGTGAGTGAGGTGGTTAGTGAGGTGGTGAGTGAGGTGGTGGGTGAGTGAGTGAGTGAGTGGGTGGGTGAGTGAGTGAGTGAGTGGGTGGGTGGTGAGTGGGTGAGTGAGGTGGTTAGTGAGGTGGTGAGTGAGGTGGTGGGTGAGTGGGTGAGTGGGTGGGTGAGTGAGTGAGTGGGTGGGTGGGTGAGTGAGTGGGTGAGTAGGTGGGGGGTGAGTGAGTGAGTGGGTGGGTGGGTGAGTGGGTGAGTGAGTGAGTGGGTGAGTGAGGTGGTTAGTGAGGTGGTGAGTGAGGTGGTGGGTGAGTGAGTGAGTGAGTGGGTGGGTGAGTGAGTGAGTGAGTGGGTGGGTGGTGAGTGGGTGAGTGAGGTGGTTAGTGAGGTGGTGAATGAGGATGTGGGTGAGTGAGTGAGTGAGTGAATGGGTGAGTGAGTGAGTGAGTGGGTGAGTGAGGTGGTTAGTGAGGTGGTGAGTGAGGTGGTGGGTGAGTGAGTGAGTGGGTGGGTGAGTGAGTGAGTGGGTGAGTGAGTGAGTGGGTGAGTGAGTGAGTGGGTGAGTGAGTGAGTGGGTGGGTGGGTGAATGAGTGAGTGAGTGAGTGGGTGAGTGAGTGAGTGGGTGAGTGAGGTGGTTAGTGAGGTGGTGAGTGAGGTGGTGGGTGAGTGAGTGAGTGGGTGAGTGAGTGAGTGAGTGAGTGAGTGAGTGGGTGAGTGAGTGAGTGAGTGGGTGAGTGAGGTGGTTAGTGAGGTGGTGAGTGAGGTGGTGGGTGAGTGAGTGAGTGAGTGAGTGGGTGGGTGAGTGAGTGAGTGAGTGGGTGGGTGGTGAGTGGGTGAGTGAGGTGGTTAGTGAGGTGGTGAGTGAGGTGGTGGGTGAGTGAGTGAGTGAGTGAGTGAGTGAGTGAGTGAGTGAGGGTGAGTGAGTGAGTGGGTGAGTGAGGTGGTTAGTGAGGTGGTGAGTGAGGTGGTGGGTGAGTGAGTGGGTGGGTGAGTGAGTGAGTGGGTGAGTGAGTGAGTGGGTGAGTGAGTGAGTGAGTGGGTGAGTGAGTGGGTGAGTGAGTGAGTGAGTGGGTGAGTGAGTGAGTGAGTGGGTGGGTGGGTGGGTGAATGAGTGGGTGAGTGAGTGGGTGGTGAGTGGGTGAGTGAGTGGGTGAGTAGGTGGGGGGTGAGTGAGTGAGTGGGTGGGTGGGTGAGTGGGTGAGTGAGTGAGTGGGTGAGTGAGGTGGTTAGTGAGGTGGTGACTGAGGTGGTGGGTGAGTGAGTGAGTGAGTGGGTGGGTGAGTGAGTGAGTGAGTGGGTGGGTGGTGAGTGGGTGAGTGAGGTGGTTAGTGAGGTGGTGAGTGAGGTGGTGGGTGAGTGAGTGGGTGAGTGGGTGAGTGAGTGAGTGGGTGAGTGAGGTGGTTAGTGAGGTGGTGAGTGAGGTGGTGGGTGAGTGAGTGAGTGGGTGGGTGAGTGAGTGGGTGAGTGAGTGAGTGAGTGGGGTGAGTGAGTGAGTGAGTGGGTGAGTGAGTGAGTGAGTGGGTGGGTGAGTGAGTGAGTGAGTGGGTGAGTGAGTGAGTGGGTGAGTGAGGTGGTTAGTGAGGTGGTGAGTGAGGTGGTGGGTGAGTGAGTGAGTGGGTGAGTGAGTGAGTGGGTGAGTGAGTGAGTGGGTGAGTGAGGTGGTTAGTGAGGTGGTGAGTGAGGTGGTGGGTGAGTGAGTGAGTGAGTGGGTGGGTGAGTGAGTGAGTGGGTGAGTGAGTGAGTGGGTGAGTGAGGTGGTTAGTGAGGTGGTGAGTGAGGTGGTGGGTAAATGAGTGAGTAGGTGACTGAGTGAGTGGGGGGGGGGGGGGTAAGTCAGAGGGTGGGTTAGTGGGTAGGTAAGTGAGTGAGTGTGTGAGTGGGTGATTGGTTGGGTGAGTCTATGGGTGGCAGTGCTGAGTCTATGGCAGTGCTGAGTCTATGGGTGACAGTGCTGAGTCTATGGCAGTGCTGAGTCTATGGGTGACAGTGCTGAGTCTATGGCAGTGCTGAGTCTATGGGTGCTGAGTCTATGGATGACAGTGCTGAGTCTATGGGTGCTGAGTCTATGGGTGGCAGTGCTGAGTCTATGGGTGCTGAGTCTATGGGTGACAGTGCTGAGTCTATGGGTGCTGAGTCTATGGGTGACAGTGCTGAGTCTATGGGTGCTGAGTCTATGGGTGACAGTGCTGAGTCTATGGCAGTGCTGAGTCTATGGGTGACAGTGCTGAGTCTATGGCAGTGCTGAGTCTATGGGTGACAGTGCTGAGTCTATGGGTGCTGAGTCTATGGGTGGCAGTGCTGAGTCTATGGGTGCTGAGTCTATGGGTGACAGTGCTGAGTCTATGGGTGGCAGTGCTGAGTCTATGGGTGCTGAGTCTATGGGTGACAGTGCTGAGTCTATGGGTGCTGAGTCTATGGGTGACAGTGCTGAGTCTATGGGTGACATTGCTGAGTCTATGGGTGCTGAGTCTATGGGGAGTCTATGGGTGCTGAGTCTATGGGGAGTCTATGGGTGCTGAGTCTATGGGTGACATTGCTGAGTCTATGGGTGCTGAGTCTATGGGGAGTCTATGGGTGCTGAGTCTATGGGGAGTCTATGGGTGCTGAGTCTATGGGTGACATTGCTGAGTCTATGGGTGCTGAGTCTATGGGGAGTCTATGGGTGCTGAGTCTATGGGGTGCTGAGTCTATGGGTGACATTGTTGAGTCTATGGGTGCTGAGTCTATGGGGAGTCTATGGGTGCTGAGTCTATGGGGAGTCTATGGGTGCTGAGTCTATGGGTGCTGAGTCTATGGGTGACAGTGCTGAGTCTATGGGTGCTGAGTCTATGGGTGACATTGCTGAGTCTATGGGTGCTGAGTCTATGGGTGGCAGTGCTGAGTCTATGGGTGCTGAGTCTATGGGTGCTGAGTCTATGGGTGGCAGTGCTGAGTCTTTGGGTGCTGAGTCTATGGGTGACAGTGCTGAGTCTATGGGTGACAGTGCTGAGTCTATGGGTGCTGAGACTATGGGTGACAGTGCTGAGTCTATGGGTGACAGTGCTGAGTCTATGGGTGCTGAGTCTATGGGTGACAGTGCTGAGTCTATGGGTGACAGTGCTGAGTCTATGGGTGCTGAGTCTATGGGTGACAGTGCTGAGTCTATGGGTGCTGAGTCTATGGGTGACAGTGCTGAGTCTATGGGTGCTGAGTCTATGGGTGACAGTGCTGAGTCTATGGCAGTGCTGAGTCTATGGGTGCTGAGTCTATGGGTGCTGAGTCTATGGGTGCTGAGTCTATGGGTGACAGTGCTGAGTCTATGGCAGTGCTGAGTCTATGGGTGCTGAGTCTATGGGTGCTGAGTCTATGGGTGGCAGTGCTGAGTCTTTGGGTGCTGAGTCTATGGGTGACAGTGCTGAGTCTATGGGTGACAGTGCTGAGTCTATGGGTGCTGAGACTATGGGTGACAGTGCTGAGTCTATGGGTGACAGTGCTGAGTCTATGGGTGCTGAGTCTATGGGTGACAGTGCTGAGTCTATGGGTGACAGTGCTGAGTCTATGGGTGCTGAGTCTATGGGTGACAGTGCTGAGTCTATGGGTGCTGAGTCTATGGGTGACAGTGCTGAGTCTATGGCAGTGCTGAGTCTATGGGTGCTGAGTCTATGGGTGACAGTGCTGAGTCTATGGGTGCTGAGTCTATGGGTGACAGTGCTGAGTCTATGGGTGCTGAGTCTATGGGTGACAGTGCTGAGTCTATGGGTGGCAGTGCTGAGTCTATGGGTGCTGAGTCTATGGGTGACATTGCTGAGTCTATGGGTGACAGTGCTGAGTCTATGGGTGCTGAGTCTATGGGTGACATTGCTGAGTCTATGGGTGACATTGCTGAGTCTATGGGTGCTGAGTCTATGGGGAGTCTATGGGTGCTGAGTCTATGGGTGACATTGCTGAGTCTATGGGTGCTGAGTCTATGGGGAGTCTATGGGTGCTGAGTCTATGGGTGCTGAGTCTATGGGTGACAGTGCTGAGTCTATGGGTGCTGAGTCTATGGGTGACAGTGCTGAGTCTATGGGTGCTGAGTCTATGGGTGGCAGTGCTGAGTCTATGGGTGCTGAGTCTATGGGTGACAGTGCTGAGTCTATGGGTGCTGAGTCTATGGGTGACATTGCTGAGTCTATGGGTGCTGAGTCTATGGGGAGTCTATGGGTGCTGAGTCTATGGGGAGTCTATGGGCTGCTGAGTCTATGGGTGCTGAGTCTATGGGTGACAGTGCTGAGTCTATGGGTGCTGAGTCTATGGGTGACAGTGCTGAGTCTATGGGGTGCTGAGTCTATGGGTGCAGTGCTGAGTCTATGGGTGCTGAGTCTATGGGTGACAGTGCTGAGTCTATGGTGCTGAGTCTATGGGTGACAGTGCTGAGTCTATGGGTGCTGAGTCTATGGGTGACAGTGCTGAGTCTATGGGTGCTGAGTCTATGGGGTGCTGAGTCTATGGGTGACAGTGCTGAGTCTATGGGTGCTGAGTCTATGGGTGACAGTGCTGAGTCTATGGGTGCTGAGTCTATGGGTGACAGTGCTGAGTCTATGGGTGCTGAGTCTATGGGTGACAGTGCTGAGTCTATGGGTGCTGAGTCTATGGGTGACAGTGCTGAGTCTATGGGTGACAGTGCTGAGTCTATGGGTGCTGAGTCTATGGGTGCTGAGTCTATGGGTGACAGTGCTGAGTCTATGGTGACAGTGCTGAGTCTATGGGTGCTGAGTCTATGGGTGCTGAGTCTATGGGTGCTGAGTCTATGGGTGCTGAGTCTATGGGTGACAGTGCTGAGTCTATGGGTGCTGAGTCTATGGGTGCTGAGTCTATGGGTGCTGAGTCTATGGGTGACAGTGCTGAGTCTATGGGTGCTGAGTCTATGGGTGCTGAGTCTATGGGTGCTGAGTCTATGGGTGCTGAGTCTATGGGGTGCTGAGTCTATGGGTGCTGAGTCTATGGGTGACAGTGCTGAGTCTATGGGTGCTGAGTCTATGGGGTGCTGAGTCTATGGAGTGCTGAGTCTATGGGTGCTGAGTCTATGGGTGCTGAGTCTATGGGTGCTGAGTCTATGGGTGCTGAGTCTATGGGTGCTGAGTCTATGGGTGACAGTGCTGAGTCTATGGGTGCTGAGTCTATGGGTGACAGTGCTGAGTCTATGGGTGCTGAGTCTATGGGTGCTGAGTCTATGGGTGCTGAGTCTATGGGTGACAGTGCTGAGTCTATGGGTGCTGAGTCTATGGGTGCTGAGTCTATGGGTGCTGAGTCTATGGTGCTGAGTCTATGGGTGACTGTGCTGAGTCTATGGGTGCTGAGTCTATGGGTGCTGAGTCTATGGGTGACAGTGCTGAGTCTATGGGTGCTGAGTCTATGGGTGCTGAGTCTATGGGTGCTGAGTCTATGGGTGCTGAGTCTATGGTGTGCTGA
>NW_027621011.1:0-15870 GCF_964198595.1 Lampetra fluviatilis
GTGGCGTGTTAGACACGTGACGTGGTGTGTTAGACACGTGACGTGGCAGCGTGGAGCGGCGTGGGCGAGTCCGTGACCCCCCCCACCTCCCCGTGGCGTCGCGGGTTCTGCGTTGAAATGGAAGAGGCGGGTACGGTGATGGGGGCGAGTGTTGGTTGTGATCGTGGTGGTGGTGGTCGTGGTGGTGGGGGTGGTGGTCGTGGTTGTCGTGGTGGTGGTTGTGATCATGGTGGTGGTGGTGGTCGTGGTGGTGGTAGTGGTGGTCGTGTTGGTGGTCGTGGTGGTGGTGGTCGTCGTGGTGGTGGTCGTGGTGGTGGTGGTTGTGATCGTGGTGGTCGTGGTGGTCGTGGTGGTGGTGGTCGTCGTGGTGGTGGTCGTGGTGGTGGTCGTGGTGGTGGTGGTTGTGATCGTGGTGGTGGTGGTCGTGGTGGTAGTGGTGGTGGTGGTCGTGGTGGTGGTGGTCGTGGTGGTGGGTCGTGGTGGTGGTGGTCGTGGTGGTGGTGATCGTGGTGGTGGTGGTGGTCGTGGTGGTGGTGGTTGTGATCGTGGTGGTGGTGGTGGTGGTCGTGGTGATCGTGGTGGTGGTGGTCGTGGTGGTAGTGGTGGTGGTGGTCGTGGTGGTGGTGGTCGTGGTGGTGGTGGTCGTGGTGGTGGTGGTCGTGGTGGTGGTGATCGTGGTGGTGGTGGTGGTCGTGGTGGTGGTGGTTGTGATCGTGGTGGTGGTGGTGGTGGTCGTGGTGGTAGTGGTGGTGGTGGTCGTGGTGGTGGTGGTTGTGATCGTGGTGGTGGTCGTGGTGGTGGTCGTGGTGGTGGTGATCGTGGTGGTAGTGGTGGTGGTGGTGGTCGTGGTGGTGGTCGTGGTGATCGTGGTGGTGGTGCAGGAGCTGACGCCTCGGCCATCGCTCACCTGTCACGCCCCGGGTTCGATTCCCGCTCACGGCCATTACTTCAACCGTTTTCTGGGCCTCCCCTAGGTCGACTCAGCCTCAAACGAGTACCCGGTGCGGTGTGTAGCAAACATCGTCACTGGGGAGACAAAGGCGGCCGGGCGTGATGCTGGCCACCCACCCCCTCGTGTGCCGTGCCGGCCTTCATAGGTACCGCTCGCTAACTGCACTTGCCCCAACAATATGTTGAGGCTATACGGGCAGGGGGGGGATCTTTGTCTTTGTTGCAGGGGCTAATGCTGTCGTCCATCGCTCACTCTCCGGGAGTCCACTGCTGGTGCACTTGCCCCAACAGTCTGTTGAGGCTATACGGGGAGGTGGGGGGATCTTTGCCTTTGTTGAAGGGGGCTAATGCTGTCTACCATCGCTCACTCTCCAGGAGTCAACTGCTGGGGCACTTGCCCCAACAGCCTGTTGAGGCTATACGGGGAGGTGGGGGGATCTTTGTCTTTGTTGGAGGGGCTAATGCTGTCTACCATCGCTCACTCTCCAGGAGTCCTCTCTCAGACACCATCAGGCGGCTCGCTGTGCCTCTTCCCCTCCTGGACGCATCCCAGGCGAGGGGCTCTGCCTCTCTCTGACCTCACTCCCAAGCGCTTCGTTAGCAGCGCCGTGGGCGCCGCGTGGAATGTTTAAGCACATTTCTCATTTGAAAGTGAAAGTGGTGAAACTTTAGAGAGAGGGAGAGAGAGAGAGAGAAAAAATGGCTCATCCACACACACACACGCGAGAGAAAGAAAAAAAATACGTACCAATGATGTATCTCTTCGGTGGTAGAATAAGTGCGAGGAGGTGGAATATTTTAACGAACGCCACCAGCTTCATCACTCCGTGTAGCGACCCCTTCTCCGTGCCGGGTCACTGAGATTTGGGTGGTGGTGGTGGTGGAGTTTCAATCCAGGGTCCATCTGTCTCGAGGTGAAGTTGGAAGATGAAGGCGCGGCCCTGCACCACCCCTCTCTTTTCCCTGCTGCAGACGGAACGATCCTCCCCCAGCAGACGTCTTAAATTTATCAATCTGTGCAAGAACGTAATCAACCAGGTAGGGTGTTGACTGTTGTGTTAGCCGACGATCTGTGTTGTATTGCATTATATTTCTAAGTTTACTAGGTTTTGTTTCGATTTAAAGCTTTCGTGACTGCAGGGATTCATCTTCTTCTCGGTTCTTTCGGTAAAGTCACGTAGAAGGGAAATAATAAAATAATAAAAATAAAACATAATAAAACAATTCTCAAGACGTTTCGGCCACAACGCAAGCAGCCGTCCTCAGGTGAAGAACAGGTCTGTCGGGAAGACAGCGTCTGAATGAAACACCACCAGGCTTGGCAGCGAATATTTAAGCTGGGTTGGAGGGGGAAGAGCGCCTTGACAACATAATTTGCATTTCAAGAGGAATTTAGCATATTTACGTGACTTTGTCGTGATAATCCTATTGTTTTATTTGTATTCTTTGTTTTATTTCTCTTCTACGTGACTTTACCGAAAGAACCAAGAATTTGAACTAGTTTAGAGTTTCGTGTCGGAGGGTGTGGTAGATTGTTTGCAGGGACTCCGACTACCTTTGTCCCTCTTTGAACTCACCCCCCTCTCCTCCCCCCCTTCTACCCCCTCCCTCCCCCCTCTACCCAACCTTCTCCCGCCGAGATCAAAGGCTTGACCCGGTGTGAACGACAGGGTGAGGGTCACTCGACTCCACCCGAGCCAAATATAAGTGCCCGCTCAGGGGTGCCATATAAATAGAGGGGTGAAGGTGGATTCATAATAATAATAAAATAAAAATTCCACTCAATAACCGGTAAACCGAAAAAAAAACTTGCCAAAAACCGGTTATTGTTTGTGTTTTGTTTGTTTAAATCGTGAAAGTGCAATCTCTGACCGGCGTCTGTCTGTCCTCTGTTGCACGTCTAAATAAATACAAACACAATTGTGTTGCATGTGGCTAGGAGATTTTAACTGCCTCGCCTGGTGTACAGGATGGTCGTGGGTTTGATCCCGACCCTGACGCCTGCTGCTGTATATTTGGAGATGTGTGTGCCTCTCTCATCATCACGGTGGCTATGAGATGTTAACTACCTCGCCTGGTGTACAGGAGGTTGTGGGTTGATCCCGACCCTGACGCCTGCTGCTTTACATTTGGAGTTGCGTGTCTCTCTCTCACTCTCTTATCATCATCACGGTGGCTAGGAGATGTTAACTACCTCGCCTGGTGTACAGGAGGTCGTGGGTTCGATCCCGACCCTGACGCCTGCTGCTGTACATTTGGAGTTTGCGTGTCTCTCTCTCTCTCATCATCACGGTGGCTAGGAGATGTTAACTACCTCAACTGGTATACAGGAGGTCGTGGGTTCAATCCCGACCCTGACGCCTGCTGCTGTATATTTGGAGTTTGCGTGTCTATCTCTCTTATCATCATCACGGTGGCTATGCGATGTTAACTACCTCGCCTGGTATACAGGAGGTCGTGGGTTTGATCCCGACCCTGATGCCTGCTGCTGTATATTTGGAGTTGTGTGTGTCTCTCTCTCTCATCATCACGGTGGCTATGATATGTTAACTACCTCGCCTGGTGTACAGGAGGTCGTGGGTTTGATCCCGACCCTGATGCCTGCTGCTGTATATTTGGAGTTGTGTGTGTCTCTCTCTCTCATCATCACGGTGGCTATGATATGTTAACTACCTCGCCTGGTGTACAGGAGGTCGTGGGTTTGATCCCGACCCTGATGCCTGCTGCTGTATATTTGGAGTTTTTGTGCGTGTCTCTCTCTCATCATCATCACGGTGGCTATGCGATGTTAACTACCTCGCCTGGCCTACATGAGGTCGTGGGTTCAATCCTGACCCTGACGCCTGCTGCTGTATGTTTGGAGTTTGTGTGTCTCTCTCTCTCTCATCATTATAACGGTGGCTCTGAGATGTTAACTACCTCGCCTGGCATACAGGAGGTCGTGGGTTCAATCCCGACCCTGACGCCTGCTGCTGTATATTTGGAGTTTGCGTGTCTCTCTCATATCATCATCTTCATCACGGTGGCTATGAGATGTTAACTACCTCGCCTGGCCTACAGGAGGTCGTGGGTTCAATCCTGACCCTGACGCCTGCTGCTGTATGTTTGGAGTTTGTGTGTCTCTCTCTCTCTCATCATCACGGTGGCTAGGAGATGTTAACTACCTCGCCTGGCCTACAGGAGGTCGTGGGTTTGATCCCAACCCTGATGCCTGCTGCTGTATATTTGGAGTTTGTGTGCGTGTCTCTCTCTCATCATCATCACGGTGGCTATGAGATGTTAACTACCTCGCCTGGCCTACAGGAGGTCGTGGGTTCAATCCAGACCCTGACGCCTGCTGCTGTATGTTTGGAGTTTGTGTGTCTCTCTCTCTCATCATCACGGTGGCTATGAGATGTTAACTACCTCGCCTGGCCTACAGGAGGTCGTGGGTTCAATCCTGACCCTGATGCCTGCTGCTGTATATTTGGAGTTGTGTGTGTCTCTCTCTTATCATCATCACGGTGGCTATGAGATGTTAACTACCTCGCCTGGCCTACAGGAGGTCGTGGGTTCGATCCCGACCCTGACGCCTGCTGCTGTATATTTGGAGTTTGTGTGTCTCTCTCTCTCCCCGAGGTCGCGTGGATTTGTCTCCGGGTCCTCCGGTTTTTCCTTCCACATTTATAATCAACATCACGCGTTTAGAGTATTTGGCTGCTAAACATTTCCACATTCTAAGAAGCCAACTCGTTGAGCTATCAGTCGTGGCCAGGTCGCTTCTGAGAAATAGCTAGACGGCTCAGTGTGTCCTTACCTGGAAAAAAAAGATGATATTTTTTTTGTTAAATATGAAATCATATTTTTGGTTCTTTCGGTAAAGTCACGTAGAAGGGAAATAATAAAATAAAAAAACCAATAACATTCTAACTTAAAAAAAAAATCTTTCCGTGGTTTTCACACCTGATGATGATTGCTTGTGTTGCAATCGAAACGTCGTGATAATTTTATTGTTCCATTTTTCTTAATTTATTATTTCCCTCTTAATTTTAGAACTTTCGTGACTGCAGGAATTATTATTTGTTTCTTTCGGTTAAGTCACGTCTAAAGATAAAATAACAAATTAAATTAAATAATAGAATACGACGTTTCGATTGCAACACAAGCAATCATCATCAGGTATAATGAAATAGCGACATAAAATCTAACCAGAAAACTATAGACAGACATATTAGCAGACAGATATCACCAAGATACATAGCGAGAGCAACACAGGTAACAGAGAGGGGTGATCGTCTCTTCTACGGGGAAGTTTTAAGCTTATCTTTTTTCTCTCTCTCTGGCGACTTGTTTTCTCTGCCTGTGTCCTCTCTTTAGATTGTTCACACTTAAATTCTAACTTAGCAATCTTTGAAACACGTAATCAACCAGGCTATGCGTTAATTGTGTGTTGACCGACCCTCTGTGTTGTATTACATTACATTTCGATATTTTACTAGGTTATTTAATTTTAGTGTGTCCTTCTCCTGATTTTCAGGCTTGCTTGCCGTGCCATCGCATTCGCAGCACCACGTCTGTTGACCACTCATTGATATGCTAATTTTTTCTCTAACCCTCCTCCCTCTCTCTGCCTCCGCCCCCCCTCTGTCTATTTAAGGCCACCACACAGAGACGATCACCCCTCTCTGTTACCTGTGTTGCTCTCGCTATGTATCTTGGTGATATCTGTCTGCTAATATGTCTGTCTATAGTTTTCTGGTTAGATTTTATGTCGCTATTTCATTATACCTGATGATGATTGCTTGTGTTGCAATCGAAACGTCGTATTCTATTATTTAATTTAATTTGTTATTTTATCTTTAGACGTGACTTAACCGAAAGAAACAAATAATAGTTATTATTTCCCTTCTACGTGACCTTACCGAATGATCCAAGAATATGAATCCCTGCAGTCACGAAAGCTTTAAATCGAAATATCAACTAGTTTGGTTTTTTTTACCAAGTAAGGTCCCAGTGAGCTAAGTAACTCGTTTTTTTTCTTCCAGAAGCTACCTGGCCACACAAATGATAACGGCTCAGCCAAGTAGGATTATCATCACCACCGTCGTCATCATCATCATCATCATGTGGACATTTATAGCAGCGGTCAAAATTCTCTGAACGCGTGACGTTGATTCTAAGCTTTAAATCGAAAAACATTAAAATCGTAACTTCTTTTTTTATCCTCGAGGAAATCCGATGAGCTATCAAGCTCTTTGTCACCCACCCTCAAGCACTCCCCCCCCACCGATCGCCAGGTGGTGTGTGTGTCTGTGGGGGGGTAAAGTGTGGGAACGCCCAGCTCACCCAACGCGCGCTGTGACGGACGTCGTCAGGGTCGACCAAACGCCACTCCGCACGAAAGCGCTCAACAATGAATGTGGCCGATGACGCCTTCATATGGAGGGGATCGCAGATCTCGGGCAATTGACGGGTAGCGCTGCTTCGTCAACATCGCGTGGCTGCCGCTGCCTTCCCGCTCCTCGTCTGTGGTTCCTCACGACGCCTCTGAGTCGTCCTCTCTCTCTCGCTCTCTACGAGTCGTCCCCTCTCTCTTTGAGTCGTCCACACTGTCTGAGTCGTCCTCTCTGAATGAGTTGTCTTCTCTCTCTCTTTACGAGTCATCCAATCTCCCTGATTCGTCCACTCTCTCTCTGAGTCGTCCTCTCTCTCTGAGTCGAGTCGTCCTCTCTGTCTGAGTCGTCCTCTCTCTCTGAGTCGTCCTCTCTGTCTGAGTCGTCCTCTCTCTCTCTCTCTGAGTCGTCCTCTCTGTATGAGTCGCCCTCTCTCTCTCTCTGAGTCGCCCTCTCTCTCTCTCTCTGAGTCGCCCTCTCTCTGTCTGAGTCGTCCTCTCTCTCTCTGAGTCGTCCTCTCTATGAGTCGTCCTCTCCCTCTTTGAGTCATCCTCTCTCTCTGAGTCGTCCTCTCTATGAGTCGTCCTGTCTCTGAGTCGTCTTCTCTTTCTGAGTCGTCCTCTCTCTCTCTGAGTCGTCCTCTCTCTATGAGTCGTCCTCTCCCTATGAGTCGTCCTCTCTCTCTGAGTCGTCCTCTCTCTCTGAGTCGTCCTCTCTCTCTGAGTCATCCTTTCCCTCTATGAGTCGTCCTCTCTCTCTGAGTCGTCCTCTCTCTATGAGTCGTCCTCTCTCTCTGAGTCGTCCTCTCTCTCTGAGTCATCCTTTCCCTCTATGAGTCGTCCTCTCTCTCTGAGTCGTCCTCTCTCTATGAGTCGTCCTCTCCCTCTATGAGTCGTTCTATCCCTATGAGTCGTCCTCTCTCTCTCTCTGAGTCGTCCTCTCTCTCTCTCTGAGTCGTCCTCCCCAGTCGAGGGCACCATTTGCTCCCTCCAGCGGAGGTCCCTTCCAACTAACCAATCAGCAGCGTCCGCGAGCAAGGCAATTGCAGGGCCCGCGCCTTTAACCCTCGCATCTCATCTCCTCGCACAGCCGGAGCCGGCAGGACACGTGGGTGCGTTACGGGGGGGAGAGGGGTGAGGGGGGTGAGGTTAGGAAGTAGGAAGTGGGGGTGTGGGGGTGTGGGGGTGTGTAGAGGTTAAAAGGCGGTAGGGATGTGAGGGAGGCCAGGGACTTGCCCCCCCCCCACCTCAACGACCCCCTCACCCCCCCAGAGAGGAAAGATGTAGGGTAGAGAGTTGTGTGTGTGTTGGTGTGTGGGGGCTCACGGCCAACACCGGTGACGATTATCTGAACCGGTCCTGGGGCTCCCCTAGGTCGACTCAGCCTCAAATGAGTTATCTGGTGCGATGTGTAAGCATCGGCACTGGGGAGACAAAGGCGGCCGGGCGTGGTGTTGGCCACCCACCCCTTCGTGTGCCGTGCCGGTCTTTCAAAGGTTCTGGCGAACAGAACTTGCCCGAACATTATGTTAAAGCTATACGGGGGATCTTTGCCTTTGTGTGTGAGTGAGTGTGTGTGTGTGTTAGTGAGTGTGTGAGTGTGTGTGTGAGTGTGTGTGTGAGTGAGTGGGTGAGTGTGTGTAAGTGTGTGTGAGTGTAAGTGTGTGCGAGTGTGAGTGTGTGTGTGGGTGAGTGTGTGTGAGTGTGTGTGAGTGTAAGTGTGTGTGAGTGTGTGTGGGTGAGTGAGTGTATGTGTGAGTATGTGTGTGAGTGTGTGTGAGTATGTGAGTGAGTGTGTGAGTGGGTGAGTGTGTGTAAGTGTGTGTGAGTGTAAGTGTGTGCGAGTGTGTGGGTAAGTGTGTGTGAGTGAGTGTGAGTGAGTGTGTGGGTGAGTTTGTGATTGTATGTCAGTGTGTGTGTGAGTGTGTGTGAGTGTGTGTGAGTGTGTGGGTGAGTATGTGTAAGTGTGTGTGAGTGTAAGTGTGTGCGAGTGTGAGTGTGTGTGAGTGTGTGAGTGGGTGAGTGTGTGTGAGTGAGTGTCTGTGAGTGTGTGGGTGAGTGTGTGTGATTGTATGTCAGTGTGTGTGGGTGAGTATGTGTGAGTGTGTGGGTGAGTGTGAGTGAGTGTGTGGGTGAGTGTGTGTGATTGTATGTGAGTGTGTGTGTGTGTGATTGTATGTGAGTGTGTGTGGGTGAGTATGTGTGAGTGTGTGTGAGTGTGTGAATTGTGTTAAAACAAAAACACTTACAATAATATTATGATCTATAAACAGGGACCGGCTCGGCGCTACGGGCGGCCTCCAACATGACAAAGGCAGTGACCGAGCAGTGATACGCACAGAGGTCACTGGTGTGTGTGTGTGTGCACGTGCGTGCGTGTGTGTTCCTGTGTCAATGCGTGTGTGCGTGTGTGTCTGCACACACGCAATAGTGTAGCGGTTAGCGCGCTGCGCTATGAACCTGGCGACACGGGTTCGATTTTCCCGCTCACGGCCAACAACAGGAACCTGTCCCAGGCATCCCCTAGGTCGACTCAGCCTCAGATGAGTACCTGGTGCGATGTGTAAACATCGCCACTGGGGAGACAAAGGCGGTCGGGCGTGGTTCTGGCCACCCCACCGCCTCGTGTACCGTTCCGGCCTTCACTGGTGCTCGCTAACAGCACTTGCCCCAAGTCTGTTGAGGCTATACGGGGGGTCTTTGTCTTTGCTTTGAAATTTTGGTAAATACGTTCCAGCAAAACACAATCCAAAGAATAACAAATCCCTTACATCAAATGTAATTTCATAATCGTGGCTGGAATCGCTCCTCCATTTACAATCAACATCAACACGTGGATTCTCTTTGCGTTGAGATTCGCATTCTGCGACTTTCCACGGAATAAAAAAATCCGGTTAGAGTCGAAACACACCCACACTTACCACACTCACCACACACACTCACACCACACTCACACTCACTCACACCACCCACACTCACACCACACTCACACCACGCTCACACCACACTCACACTCACTCCACACTCACACTCACACCACACTCACACCACACTCACACCACACTCACTACACACTCACACACACCACACTCACTACACACTCACACACACCACACTCACTACATACCACACTCACACACACCACACTCACACACACCACACTCACACTCACTACACACTCACACACACCACACTCACACCACACTCACTACACACTCACACCACACTCACACTCACTCCACACTCACACTCACACCACACTCACATCACACTCACACCACACTCACACACCACACTCACACACACCACACTCACTACACACCACACTCACACACTCACACCACACTCACACCACACTCACACTCACTACACACTTACACCACACTCACTACACACACCACACTCACACACCACACTCACACCACACTCACTACACATTCACACACCACACACACACCACACTCACTACACACTCACACCACACTCACACTAACTACACACTCACACACACCACACTCACACACTACACTCACACTCACTACACACTCACACCACACTCACACTAACTACACACTCACACACACCACACTCACACACTACACTCACACTCACACACACCACACACACACACTACACTCACAACACACTCAGACTCACCTCCTCAGAGAGAGAGAGAGAACGACTCAGAGAGAGAGAGAACGACTCAGAGAGAGAGAGGACGACTCAGAGAGAGAGAGAGAGAGGGCGACTCAGAGGGAGATAGGATGACTCAGAGAGAAAGAGGACGACTCAGAGAGAGAGGGGACGACTCAGAGAGAGAGGACGACTCAGAGAGAGAGAGGACGACTCAGAGAGAGAGGGGACGACTAAGAGAGAGAGGGGACGACTCAGAGAGAGAGAGGACGACTCAGAGAGAGAGAGGACGACTCAGAGAGAGAGAACGACTCAGAGAGAGAGGGGACTACTCAGAGAGAGAGAGGACGACTCAGAGAGATATAGGACGACTCAGAGAGAGAGGACGACTCAGAGAGAGAGGACGACTCAGAGAGAGATAGGACGACTCAGAGAGAGAGGACGACTCAGAGAGAGAGGGGACTACTCAGAGAGAGAGGACGACTCAGAGAGAGAGAGAGAACGACTCAGAGAGAGAGGGGACGACTAAGAGAGAGAGGGGACGACTCAGAGAGAGAGGACGACTCAGAGAGAGGACGACGCAGAGAGTGAGAGGGCGATGGGGGAGTTGGGGGGGAGTTGGGGGAGGGGGGCGGGGGGGAGTTGGACGCCCCCAAAGAACTAAAGAGTATATTTTATAAAATGTCATTTGACCAGGTAAGGCCCCACTGCACTGCTTAGCTCTTTTTCAGAAACGACCTGGCGATCACAACTGATAGCTCAACGATGTGGAGGCTTCTCAAGATGTGGACATTTATAGCAGCCAAATGCTCTAAGTGCACGTTTCATCCTGAATGTGGAAGGCAAAACCGGAGGACCAGGAGGAAAATCCACGCGACCACGGGGAGAGAGACACCGCAGACTCCAAATATACAGCAGCAGGCGTCAGGGTCTGGATCGAACCCACGACCTCCTGTATACCAGGCGAGGTAGTTAACATCTCACCGTGATGATTATGAGAGAGAGACACGCAAACTCCAAATATACAGCAGCAGGCGTCAGGGTCTGGATCGAACCCACGACCTCCTGTATACCAGGCGAGGTAGTTAACATCTCCTAGCCACCGTGATGATTATGAGAGAGAGACACGCAAACTCCAAATATATACAGCAGGCGTCAGTGTCTGGATCAAACCCACGACGTCTTGTACACCAAGCGAGGTAGTTAACATCTACCCACCGCGATGATGATGAAATAGAGACACGCAAACTCCAAATATACAGCAGCAGGCGTCAGGGTCGGGATCGAACCCACGACCTCCTGTACACCAGGCGAGGTAGTTAACATCTCGTTTCCCGCTCACGACCAACACCGGTGACGATTAATCTGAACCGGTGCTGGGCCTCCCCTAGGTCGACTCAGCCTCAAGCGAGTACCCTCTGCGGTGTGTACTAAACATCGCCCCTGGGGGAGACAAAGGCGGTCGGGCGTGGTGCTCGCCACCCACCCCCTCGTGTGCCGTGCCTGCTTTCATAGGTGCTGCTCGCTAACAGCACTTGCCCCAACAGTCTGTTAAGGCTACACGGGGGATCTTTGCCTTTAGGTGGGGGGGGGGGGGGAGAAAGGGGGGTGAGCGAGGGGTGGGTTAGGGGGTGCTTAACACTCCCAGTCACGTGGTACATTGTTCCGGATCGGTAATTATGTTAATTCACTTGTCCCCCCCCCTCCCCCCCCTGAACCCAGACTTGTAAGTGATGCTTGAGGCAACTATCCCCCCACATGATCCGATAACTCTTCACCTCCCCCCTCTCTTCTCCCCCCCCCCTCCATCCCTCTCTTCAAAGAGAGCGCTGCCAGATGAACCAGCCGATAGTCAACGTCTCTGTGGCGAGACGGTGACTGCCTCGCGAGATGTTAACTACCTGGCCTGGTGTACAGGAGGTCGTGGGTTCGATTCTGATCCTGACGCCTGCTGCTGTATATTTGGAGTTTGCGTGTATCTCTCTCTCTCTCTCATCATCATCACGGTGGCTATGAGATGTTAACTACCTCGCCTGGTGTACAGGAGGTCGTGGGTTCGATCCCGACCCCTGTCGCCTGTTGTATACGTGGAGTTTGCGTGTCTCTCCTTTCCCCTGTGGGAGGCCCAGGACCGGTTCAGATACTCGTCACCGGTGTTGGTCGTGAGCGGGAATCGAGATGTTCACTACCTCGCCCGGTACACAGGAGGTCGCGGGTTCGATCCCGACGCTGTTGTTGTATATTTGGAGTTATCTTCTCTCTCTCTCTGTCTGTGGTCGCGTGATTTTTTCTTCGGGTCCTCCGGTATTTTCCCACTCCACTTTTAGAATCAGCATCACGCATTGAGAGTAAGTGTCTGCTGCTATACATTTCCACGTGTTGATGATGATGGTGCTGATGCTGATAAGCCCACTTCGTTGGGATATCATTCGTGATGGCCAGATCGTGTCTGGATAATAAAGAGTTACGTAGCAGCGGGGCCTTACCTGGTCAAATACAAAGAATAACCTTGTAAAACATCGCCTTCACCAGCCTCCCATCTCTCGTACAGATGTCAACATTCGTGTGTTTATATTCTTAGTTTTTCGGTAAAGTCACGTAGGTAAAAAAATTAAATTAAAATTAATAAAATAAAATAATAAAATCACAACGTTTCGGAGGCAACACAAGTCTCCGTCATCAGGTGGGGACTGTCACAGCCAGATTTTCTCTC
Organism: Lampetra fluviatilis; assembly: GCF_964198595.1. Lineage (NCBI taxonomy): Eukaryota > Metazoa > Chordata > Hyperoartia > Petromyzontiformes > Petromyzontidae > Lampetra > Lampetra fluviatilis. The sequence continues at coordinate 12,669 of NW_027621011.1, forward strand.
CTCCCCCCTTAACTTGTATTTAAGAACTTGCATCTTGGAATCCCTGCCTCACTTGATACAGCAAATCTGGCTGTGACGGTCCCACCTGATGACGGAGACTTGTGTTGCCTCCGAAACGTCGTGATTTTTATTTACTTTTTTAATTAATTTTAATTTCATTTTCTACCTACGTGACTTCACCGAAAGAACTAAGAGTATGAATCCTTGCAGTCACGAAAGCTTCAAATCTAGAATTTGTGTTGATATGTAAGTGGTGCCTTCATCCAATGGGGCTTGGGCAGGAGGCGTCACGGACAGAGGGAGACGGGCGGTGACCGATGGTCGAGACTCAGCACGGAGCGGCAGTCGAGGGAGGGGAGGGGAGGGAGGGAAGGGAGAGAGGGAGGGGAGGGAGGTGGGGAGGGAGGGGGGGGGAGAGAGGCATTCGTCCAGCAGTGGAATGATGATCGGGTTGCTGATGATATGAATGGTGATTGTATTGCTGATGATGATATTGGTGATGCTTATATTACTGATTGATCATGATATTACTGATGATAATATTGTTGCTACTTTTGATGATATTGCTGATGGATGATGATATGCTGATGATGATATTGCTGATGGATGATGAAATGCTGATGATATTGATGCTGATCATGATATTGCTGCTGATTATATTATTGGTGATTATACTGTTGCTGATGATGATATTGCTAGTGAATAAGCATATTACTGATGGATGATGATATTACTGATGATGATTTTTATGGTGATTATATTACTGGTGAAGATATTGCTGATGGATGATGATATTACTGATGATGATTTTGATTCTGATTACACGACTGGTAATGATATTGCTGATGATGCTATGGCTGATAATGATATTGCTGCTGATGCTATTGCTGATGATGATATTGCGGCTGATGCTATTGCTGCTGATGCTATTGCTGATGATGATTTGCTGCTGATGCTATTGCTGATGATAATATTGCGGCTGATGCTATTGCTGCTGATGCTATTGCTGATGATGATATTGCGGCTGATGCTATTGCTGCTGATGCTATTGCTGATGATAATATTGCGGCTGATGCTATTGCTGCTGATGCTATTGCTGATGATGATATTGCGGCTGATGCTATTGCTGCTGATGCTATTGCTGATGATGATATTGCTGCTGATGCTATTGCTGATGATGATATTGCGGCTGATGCTATTGCTGCTGATGCTATTCCTGATGATGATATTGCTGCTGATGCTATTGCTGATGATAATATTGCTGCTGATGCTATTGCTGCTGATGATATTGCCGCCGATGCAATTGCTGATGATGATATTGCTGCCGATGCTATTCCTGATGATGCTATTGCTGCTGATGCTATTGCTGCTGCTGATGATATTGCTGCTGATGCTATTCTGATGATGATATTGCTGCTGATGCTATTGCTGCTGCTGATGATGCTATTGCTGCTGATGCTATTGCTGCTGCTGATGATATTGCTGCTGATGCTATTGCTGCTGCTGATGATGCTATTCCTGATGATGCTATTGCTGCTGCTGATGATGATATTGCTGCTGATGCTATTCCTGATGATGCTATTGCTGCTGATGCTATTGCTGCTGCTGATGATGATATTGCTGCTGATGCTATTGCTGCTGCTGATGATGATATTGCTGCTGATGCTATTGCTGCTGCTGATGATGATATTGCTGCCGATGCTATTACTGATGATGATATTGCTGCTGATGCTATTACTGATGATGCTATTGCTGCTGATGATGATATTGCTGATGATGCTATTGCTGCTGATGATATTGCTGCTGATGATATTGCTCCGAGAGACAAATCCAGACGCGCACGTGGGTGCACGTTGAAGGGGAGGCAGGGAGTGGGGAAGGGAGCGGAGCTTCATGAAGAGCAAGTCACGCTCACACCGTGACACCACGCCCACGAAAGGGGAGTTGTTGGGGTTGCGAATGGGGGGGGGCTAATGTTGGGGGGGGGGCTAATGTTGGGGGGGGGGGCTAGTGGGGGGGGGGGGCTGTGTGAGTGAGAACGCAAGAAGGACAGAAATGGTGGGAGGGAAGGCTTTGTAGATCCGAAGGCTTTTGATGGCTGGCTTATATAATTATGTAAATACCACAAATATCATTTTGCCTCTAACCCCCCCACACCCCACCACAGTCTTTCCTTTCTACCCACCGCCACGTCCCTCTCTACCCCCCCCCCCCTCTGTACCCCCCCCCCCGCCTGCTATGTAAATATCACCAATCCTATTTTGCCTCGAACCATAACACAGCTCTCTAGCTCTCATCCTCGCTCCTCTGCTGCTTCCCCCGTCTCTGATCGTCCTCGCTCGCTCTCGCCAACACCGCCACTACCACCACCACTACCACCACCACTACCACCACCACTACCACCACCACTACCACCACCACCACCTCCTCCACTACCACCACCACTTCCTCCACTACCACCACCTCCTCCACTACCAACACCACCTCCTCCACTACCACCACCACCTCCTCCACTACCACCACCACCACCACCACTACCACCACCACCACTACCACCACCTCCTCCACTACCACCACCACCTCCTCCACTACCACCACCACCTCCTCCACTACCACCACCACCACCACTACCACCACCACCACTACCACCACTACCACCACCACTACCACTACCACCACTACCACCACCACTACCACTACCACCACTACCACCACCACTACCAACACCACCACCACTACCACCACCACCACTACCACCACTACCACCACCACCACTACCACCACTACCACCACCACTACCAACACCACCACCACTACCACCACCACCACTACCACCACCACCACCACCACCACTACCACCACTACCACCACCACTACCACCACTACCACCACCACCACCTCCACTACCACCACCACCACCACTACCACCACTACCACCACTACCACTACCACCACCACCACTACCACCACTACCACCACCACCACTACCACTACCACCACCACTACCACCACCACCACCACTACCACCACCACCACCACTACCACCACCACCACCTCCACCACCACCACCACCACCACCACTACCACCACCACCACCACCACCTCCACCACTACCACCACCACCTCCACCACCACTACCACCACCACCACCACCACCTCCACCACTACTACCACCACCTCCACCACCACCACCACCACCACT
>NW_027621012.1:0-10000 GCF_964198595.1 Lampetra fluviatilis
ATACGAATGCCCCCGGCAGTCCCTCTTAATCATGGCCTCCGTTCCGAAAACCCAACAAAATAGAACCGAGGTCCTATTCATTATTCCCAGCTGCACTGTTCAGGGCGTGCGGCCTTGCTTTGAACACTCCAATTTTCTCAAAGTAAACGCTTCGGACCCCCCACAGGACACTCAACCAAGAGCATCCGGGGAGCCCGAGAGGTGGGGGCCGGGACAGGCAGTGACACACCTCGCGGCGGACCGCAAGCCCCTTCCCAAGATCCAACTACGAGCTTTTTAACTGCAACAGCTTTAATATACGCTATTGGAGCTGGAATTACCGCGGCTGCTGGCACCAGACTTGCCCTCCAATGATCCTCGTTAAAGGATTTAAAGTGTACTCATTCCAATTACAGGGCCTCGAAAGAGTCCTGTATTGTTATTTTTCGTCACTACCTCCCCGAGTCGGGAGTGGGTAATTTGCGCGCCTGCTGCCTTCCTTGGATGTGGTAGCCGTTTCTCAGGCTCCCTCTCCGGAATCGAACCCTGATTCCCCGTTACCCGTGGTCACCATGGTAGGCACGGAGCCTGCCATCGTAAGTTGATAGGGCAGACATTCGAAAGATACGTCGCCAGCACCAGGGCCGTGCGATCTGCCCACGTGGTTATCCAGAGTCACCAAAGCGTCCGGGCAAGCCCGGATTGGTTTTGGTCCTAATAAGTGCACGCATCCCCGGAGGTCAGCGCTCGTCAGCATGTATTAGCTCTAGAATTACCACAGTTATCCAAGCAACGGTCGAGCGATCAAAGGAACCATAACTGATTTAATGAGCCATTCGCAGTTTCACTGTAACATCCGTTTGCACGCAGACATGCATGGCTTAATCTTTGAGACAAGCATATGCTACTGGCAGGATCAACCAGGTAGCTGGCGGCTTTCGACTCTCCACTCGCCAAAAGCACGCCATGGTGACCAGGCGCCCAGCCCAAAGGCTCGCCTGGCTCACACACAGCGTTTGCGGGCCCCAGCCTGCCCAAGTAGGGCAGGCAGGAGTCACTCTCCTGAGGGCAAGCATGCACCCAGGCAGAGGAGAGTCCCCACACGCGTCCAAATTCGGACGGACAGGACCCCCACGCACACCATGTAAACACACCCTTTTGGCACGGACTTCACACAACACAAACCACCACAAGGAGGGGCCTCGCTTTGTCGTGTATGCTACCCCCGTTTGGCAACCTGACGGTGCTGAAAGCTCACAAAACACAGGGCTTCCCACAAGGCCAGCCACTTTGAGGCAGCTGTAAGCGCACCACACACACCCTACGTGGGGTGGGGAGGGAAGGAGCAGGGGTCGACCCCACATGCCTGCAAACCTCTAGAGCGGCCTTACAATGCTCGCTACTCTATGGACCGGCAACGGCAATTGAAACCAACCCTAAAATTCTTGCACAGTTGGCAGCCTTCCTTGGCACAAGACCAAACAGCGCAGCGAACCCGTGCAGCACCAACCCAAGGGGACAGCCTTCCCCACACACTCTGGAGGAGAAGAGGCTCCCTCGGGCTGAGTCACACAGCTCAAGATACTCGCTCATTCACGGAAAACTTGGGAAACAAAACCTGCTGACACACACCACTTATGCATCGCATGAAGATTGCCATTGTCCATACACTTGTGCAGGTGCGATGGAAATATTTTCTCGTTTTGGTGTATGCTATATTTTTACAGACAGCTACCGACAAACGGTAGAAATTAGCGGGGATAGGCCTCAGACATTACCCAAAGCTCCGGGAACGTGAGCGACGCAAGACGAATGGGCATTTTAAAGCAGATCTATGGCAGTTACTGACAGTGCCTGGCGTGGGTTACTTGTCTCCGTTGTCGAGAGGGGAAGACGACCCATGTATATGTAAAGGGCGATTTTTTTAGCAACCGTTAAGGCTGTTTTTCCCCTTCACTTGTATCGAGAGGGAAGCAAAGAACATGTATGGCGTGTACGTTTTTTTACGAATTTTCATTAGCAATCTAACGACATGAATTGCGAAGACGTTTTTTGAACAATTGTATTCCTTTCCCAAAACATCGAGTGCTAGTGTATAAAACCGCTAGAGAAAATAAATTGGCAGGCGAAACTTAAAAAGGAGAGACCCATGAACAGCATGGCCAGGCGGCTCACCTCGACGTTTTTCCCCCGAGCAAAGTCCGCCGAGACCCCCTGTATCCCACGGGGATGTACTGGCGTGCACTTAAAGGTTGATGCCGCTCTGTTACTTGGGAAACGAACCACAAGCCAAATCCAGCTAATTTGTGAATGACTTAGCTCTCCTGCTTTCTCGAGAACGTGCTTTTTTCGTCGGATGAAACTTCCACAGGCTTTTCCAGCAGATTTGCACCTGCACTCAAAAAAGTCAAAATTTTTACACATAGACCCCATCAAACGGGAGAAATTGGCCCGGATTGCTCTCATGTGCGTTACGGGGCATCGTTTCTCTCGCGCCGAATTCTCTCGAGCTGGGAAATCGCTCATTTTTGCGTCGCCAAATATCGTACGAACGCCGTGAAACTTCCACAGGCTTTTTCAGCAGATTTGCACGTGCACTCAAAAAAGTCAAAATTTTTACACATAGACCCCATCAAACGGGAGAAATTGGCCCGGATTGCTCTCATGTGCGTTACGGGGCATCGTTTCTCTCGCGCCGAATTCCATCGAGCTGGGAAATCGCTCATTTTTGCGTCGCCAAATATCGTACGAACGCCGTGAAACTTCCACAGGCTTTTTCAGCAGATTTGCACCTGCACTCAAAAAAGTCAAAATTTTTACACATAGACCCCATCAAACGGGAGAAATTGGCCCGGATTGCTCTCATGTGCGTTACGGGGCATCGTTTCTCTCGCGCCGAATTCTCTCGAGCTGGGAAATCGCTCATTTTTGCGTCGCCAAATATCGTACGAACGCCGTGAAACTTCCACAGGCTTTTTCAGCAGATTTGCACGTGCACTCAAAAAAGTCAAAATTTTTACACATAGACCCCATCAAACGGGAGAAATTGGCCCGGATTGCTCTCATGTGCGTTACGGGGCATCGTTTCTGTCGCGCCGAATTCCATCGAGCTGGGAAATCGCTCATTTTTGCGTCGCCAAATATCGTACGAACGCCGTGAAACTTCCACAGGCTTTTTCAGCAGATTTGCACGTGCACTCAAAAAAGTCAAAATTTGTACACATAGACCCCATCAAACGGGAGAAATTGGCCCGGATTGCTCTCATGTGCGTTACGGGGCATCGTTTCTCTCGCGCCGAATTCTCTCGAGCTGGGAAATCGCTCATTTTTGCGTCGCCAAATATCGTACGAACGCCGTGAAACTTCCACAGGCTTTTTCAGCAGATTTGCACGTGCACTCAAAAAAGTCAAAATTTTTACACATAGACCCCATCAAACGGGAGAAATTGGCCCGGATTGCTCTCATGTGCGTTACGGGGCATCGTTTCTGTCGCGCCGAATTCCATCGAGCTGGGAAATCGCTCATTTTTGCGTCGCCAAATATCGTACGAACGCCGTGAAACTTCCACAGGCTTTTTCAGCAGATTTGCACGTGCACTCAAAAAAGTCAAAATTTTTACACATAGACCCCATCAAACGGGAGAAATTGGCCGGGATTGCTCTCATGTGCGTTACGGGGCATCGTTTCTCTCGCGCCGAATTCCATCGAGCTGGGAAATCGCTCATTTTTGCGTCGCCAAATATCGTACGAACGCCGTGAAACTTCCACAGGCTTTTTCAGCAGATTTGCACGTGCACTCAAAAAAGTCAAAATTTGTACACATAGACCCCATCAAACGGGAGAAATTGGCCGGGATTGCTCTCATGTGCGTTACGGGGCATCGTTTCTCTCGCTCCGAATTCCATCGAGCTGGGAAATCGCTCATTTTTGCGTCGCCAAATATCGTACGAACGCCGTGAAACTTCCACAGGCTTTTTCAGCAGATTTGCACGTGCACTCAAAAAAGTCAAAATTTTTACACATAGACCCCATCAAACGGGAGAAATTGGCCGGGATTGCTCTCATGTGCGTTACGGGGCATCGTTTCTCTCGCGCCGAATTCCATCGAGCTGGGAAATCGCTCATTTTTGCGTCGCCAAATATCGTACGAACGCCGTGAAACTTCCACAGGCTTTTCCAGCAGATTTGCACGTGCACTCAAAAAAGTCAAAATTTTTACACATAGACCCCATCAAACGGGAGAAATTGGCCCGGATTGCTCTCATGTGCGTTACGGGGCATCGTTTCTCTCGCGCCGAATTCTCTCGAGCTGGGAAATCGCTCATTTTTGCGTCGCCAAATATCGTACGAACGCCGTGAAACTTCCACAGGCTTTTTCAGCAGATTTGCACCTGCACTCAAAAAAGTCAAAATTTTTACACATAGACCCCATCAAACGGGAGAAATTGGCCCGGATTGCTCTCATGTGCGTTACGGGGCATCGTTTCTCTCGCTCCGAATTCCATCGAGCTTGGAAATCGCTCATTTTTGCGTCGCCAAATATCGTACGAACGCCGTGAAACTTCCACAGGCTTTTCCAGCAGATTTGCACCTGCACTCAAAAAAGTCAAAATTTTTACACATAGACCCCATCAAACGGGAGAAATTGGCCGGGATTGCTCTCATGTGCGTTACGGGGCATCGTTTCTCTCGCTCCGAATTCCATCGAGCTGGGAAATCGCTCATTTTTGCGTCGCCAAATATCGTACGAACGCCGTGAAACTTCCACAGGCTTTTTCAGCAGATTTGCACGTGCACTCAAAAAAGTCAAAATTTGTACACATAGACCCCATCAAACGGGAGAAATTGGCCGGGATTGCTCTCATGTGCGTTACGGGGCATCGTTTCTCTCGCTCCGAATTCCATCGAGCTTGGAAATCGCTCATTTTTGCGTCGCCAAATATCGTACGAACGCCGTGAAACTTCCACAGGCTTTTCCAGCAGATTTGCACCTGCACTCAAAAAAGTCAAAATTTTTACACATAGACCCCATCAAACGGGAGAAATTGGCCCGGATTGCTCTCATGTGCGTTACGGGGCATCGTTTCTGTCGCGCCGAATTCCATCGAGCTGGGAAATCGCTCATTTTTGCGTCGCCAAATATCGTACGAACGCCGTGAAACTTCCACAGGCTTTTCCAGCAGATTGGCACGTGCACTCAAAAAAGTCAAAATTTGTACACATAGACCCCATCAAACGGGAGAAATTGGCCGGGATTGCTCTCATGTGCGTTACGGGGCATCGTTTCTCTCGCTCCGAATTCCATCGAGCTGGGAAATCGCTCATTTTTGCGTCGCCAAATATCGTACGAACGCCGTGAAACTTCCACAGGCTTTTTCAGCAGATTTGCACGTGCACTCAAAAAAGTCAAAATTTTTACACATAGACCCCATCAAACGGGAGAAATTGGCCGGGATTGCTCTCATGTGCGTTACGGGGCATCGTTTCTCTCGCGCCGAATTCCATCGAGCTGGGAAATCGCTCATTTTTGCGTCGCCAAATATCGTACGAACGCCGTGAAACTTCCACAGGCTTTTTCAGCAGATTTGCACGTGCACTCAAAAAAGTCAAAATTTTTACACATAGACCCCATCAAACGGGAGAAATTGGCCCGGATTGCTCTCATGTGCGTTACGGGGCATCGTTTCTCTCGCTCCGAATTCCATCGAGCTTGGAAATCGCTCATTTTTGCGTCGCCAAATATCGTACGAACGCCGTGAAACTTCCACAGGCTTTTCCAGCAGATTTGCACCTGCACTCAAAAAAGTCAAAATTTTTACACATAGACCCCATCAAACGGGAGAAATTGGCCCGGATTGCTCTCATGTGCGTTACGGGGCATCGTTTCTCTCGCGCCGAATTCTCTCGAGCTGGGAAATCGCTCATTTTTGCGTCGCCAAATATCGTACGAACGCCGTGAAACTTCCACAGGCTTTTTCAGCAGATTTGCACCTGCACTCAAAAAAGTCAAAATTTGTACACATAGACCCCATCAAACGGGAGAAATTGGCCGGGATTGCTCTCATGTGCGTTACGGGGCATCGTTTCTCTCGCTCCGAATTCCATCGAGCTGGGAAATCGCTCATTTTTGCGTCGCCAAATATCGTACGAACGCCGTGAAACTTCCACAGGCTTTTTCAGCAGATTTGCACGTGCACTCAAAAAAGTCAAAATTTTTACACATAGACCCCATCAAACGGGAGAAATTGGCCGGGATTGCTCTCATGTGCGTTACGGGGCATCGTTTCTCTCGCGCCGAATTCCATCGAGCTGGGAAATCGCTCATTTTTGCGTCGCCAAATATCGTACGAACGCCGTGAAACTTCCACAGGCTTTTCCAGCAGATTTGCACGTGCACTCAAAAAAGTCAAAATTTTTACACATAGACCCCATCAAACGGGAGAAATTGGCCCGGATTGCTCTCATGTGCGTTACGGGGCATCGTTTCTCTCGCGCCGAATTCTCTCGAGCTGGGAAATCGCTCATTTTTGCGTCGCCAAATATCGTACGAACGCCGTGAAACTTCCACAGGCTTTTTCAGCAGATTTGCACCTGCACTCAAAAAAGTCAAAATTTTTACACATAGACCCCATCAAACGGGAGAAATTGGCCCGGATTGCTCTCATGTGCGTTACGGGGCATCGTTTCTCTCGCTCCGAATTCCATCGAGCTTGGAAATCGCTCATTTTTGCGTCGCCAAATATCGTACGAACGCCGTGAAACTTCCACAGGCTTTTCCAGCAGATTTGCACCTGCACTCAAAAAAGTCAAAATTTTTACACATAGACCCCATCAAACGGGAGAAATTGGCCCGGATTGCTCTCATGTGCGTTACGGGGCATCGTTTCTGTCGCGCCGAATTCCATCGAGCTGGGAAATCGCTCATTTTTGCGTCGCCAAATATCGTACGAACGCCGTGAAACTTCCACAGGCTTTTTCAGCAGATTTGCACCTGCACTCAAAAAAGTCAAAATTTGTACACATAGACCCCATCAAACGGGAGAAATTGGCCGGGATTGCTCTCATGTGCGTTACGGGGCATCGTTTCTCTCGCTCCGAATTCCATCGAGCTGGGAAATCGCTCATTTTTGCGTCGCCAAATATCGTACGAACGCCGTGAAACTTCCACAGGCTTTTTCAGCAGATTTGCACGTGCACTCAAAAAAGTCAAAATTTTTACACATAGACCCCATCAAACGGGAGAAATTGGCCGGGATTGCTCTCATGTGCGTTACGGGGCATCGTTTCTCTCGCGCCGAATTCCATCGAGCTGGGAAATCGCTCATTTTTGCGTCGCCAAATATCGTACGAACGCCGTGAAACTTCCACAGGCTTTTCCAGCAGATTTGCACGTGCACTCAAAAAAGTCAAAATTTTTACACATAGACCCCATCAAACGGGAGAAATTGGCCCGGATTGCTCTCATGTGCGTTACGGGGCATCGTTTCTCTCGCGCCGAATTCTCTCGAGCTGGGAAATCGCTCATTTTTGCGTCGCCAAATATCGTACGAACGCCGTGAAACTTCCACAGGCTTTTTCAGCAGATTTGCACCTGCACTCAAAAAAGTCAAAATTTTTACACATAGACCCCATCAAACGGGAGAAATTGGCCCGGATTGCTCTCATGTGCGTTACGGGGCATCGTTTCTCTCGCTCCGAATTCCATCGAGCTTGGAAATCGCTCATTTTTGCGTCGCCAAATATCGTACGAACGCCGTGAAACTTCCACAGGCTTTTCCAGCAGATTTGCACCTGCACTCAAAAAAGTCAAAATTTTTACACATAGACCCCATCAAACGGGAGAAATTGGCCCGGATTGCTCTCATGTGCGTTACGGGGCATCGTTTCTGTCGCGCCGAATTCCATCGAGCTGGGAAATCGCTCATTTTTGCGTCGCCAAATATCGTACGAACGCCGTGAAACTTCCACAGGCTTTTCCAGCAGATTGGCACGTGCACTCAAAAAAGTCAAAATTTGTACACATAGACCCCATCAAACGGGAGAAATTGGCCGGGATTGCTCTCATGTGCGTTACGGGGCATCGTTTCTCTCGCTCCGAATTCCATCGAGCTGGGAAATCGCTCATTTTTGCGTCGCCAAATATCGTACGAACGCCGTGAAACTTCCACAGGCTTTTTCAGCAGATTTGCACGTGCACTCAAAAAAGTCAAAATTTGTACACATAGACCCCATCAAACGGGAGAAATTGGCCGGGATTGCTCTCATGTGCGTTACGGGGCATCGTTTCTCTCGCGCCGAATTCCATCGAGCTGGGAAATCGCTCATTTTTGCGTCGCCAAATATCGTACGAACGCCGTGAAACTTCCACAGGCTTTTTCAGCAGATTTGCACGTGCACTCAAAAAAGTCAAAATTTTTACACATAGACCCCATCAAACGGGAGAAATTGGCCGGGATTGCTCTCATGTGCGTTACGGGGCATCGTTTCTCTCGCGCCGAATTCCATCGAGCTGGGAAATCGCTCATTTTTGCGTCGCCAAATATCGTACGAACGCCGTGAAACTTCCACAGGCTTTTTCAGCAGATTTGCACGTGCACTCAAAAAAGTCAAAATTTTTACACATAGACCCCATCAAACGGGAGAAATTGGCCCGGATTGCTCTCATGTGCGTTACGGGGCATCGTTTCTCTCGCTCCGAATTCCATCGAGCTTGGAAATCGCTCATTTTTGCGTCGCCAAATATCGTACGAACGCCGTGAAACTTCCACAGGCTTTTCCAGCAGATTTGCACCTGCACTCAAAAAAGTCAAAATTTTTACACATAGACCCCATCAAACGGGAGAAATTGGCCCGGATTGCTCTCATGTGCGTTACGGGGCATCGTTTCTCTCGCGCCGAATTCTCTCGAGCTGGGAAATCGCTCATTTTTGCGTCGCCAAATATCGTACGAACGCCGTGAAACTTCCACAGGCTTTTTCAGCAGATTTGCACGTGCACTCAAAAAAGTCAAAATTTGTACACATAGACCCCATCAAACGGGAGAAATTGGCCGGGATTGCTCTCATGTGCGTTACGGGGCATCGTTTCTCTCGCTCCGAATTCCATCGAGCTGGGAAATCGCTCATTTTTGCGTCGCCAAATATCGTACGAACGCCGTGAAACTTCCACAGGCTTTTTCAGCAGATTTGCACGTGCACTCAAAAAAGTCAAAATTTTTACACATAGACCCCATCAAACGGGAGAAATTGGCCGGGATTGCTCTCATGTGCGTTACGGGGCATCGTTTCTCTCGCGCCGAATTCCATCGAGCTGGGAAATCGCTCATTTTTGCGTCGCCAAATATCGTACGAACGCCGTGAAACTTCCACAGGCTTTTCCAGCAGATTTGCACGTGCACTCAAAAAAGTCAAAATTTTTACACATAGACCCCATCAAACGGGAGAAATTGGCCCGGATTGCTCTCATGTGCGTTACGGGGCATCGTTTCTCTCGCGCCGAATTCTCTCGAGCTGGGAAATCGCTCATTTTTGCGTCGCCAAATATCGTACGAACGCCGTGAAACTTCCACAGGCTTTTTCAGCAGATTTGCACGTGCACTCAAAAAAGTCAAAATTTTTACACATAGACCCCATCAAACGGGAGAAATTGGCCCGGATTGCTCTCATGTGCGTTACGGGGCATCGTTTCTCTCGCTCCGAATTCCATCGAGCTTGGAAATCGCTCATTTTTGCGTCGCCAAATATCGTACGAACGCCGTGAAACTTCCACAGGCTTTTCCAGCAGATTTGCACCTGCACTCAAAAAAGTCAAAATTTTTACACATAGACCCCATCAAACGGGAGAAATTGGCCCGGATTGCTCTCATGTGCGTTACGGGGCATCGTTTCTGTCGCGCCGAATTCCATCGAGCTGGGAAATCGCTCATTTTTGCGTCGCCAAATATCGTACGAACGCCGTGAAACTTCCACAGGCTTTTCCAGCAGATTGGCACGTGCACTCAAAAAAGTCAAAATTTGTACA
>NW_027621012.1:20000-22500 GCF_964198595.1 Lampetra fluviatilis
AACTTCCACAGGCTTTTTCAGCAGATTTGCACGTGCACTCAAAAAAGTCAAAATTTTTACACATAGACCCCATCAAACGGGAGAAATTGGCCCGGATTGCTCTCATGTGCGTTACGGGGCATCGTTTCTGTCGCGCCGAATTCCATCGAGCTGGGAAATCGCTCATTTTTGCGTCGCCAAATATCGTACGAACGCCGTGAAACTTCCACAGGCTTTTCCAGCAGATTTGCACGTGCACTCAAAAAAGTCAAAATTTTTACACATAGACCCCATCAAACGGGAGAAATTGGCCGGGATTGCTCTCATGTGCGTTACGGGGCATCGTTTCTCTCGCGCCGAATTCCATCGAGCTGGGAAATCGCTCATTTTTGCGTCGCCAAATATCGTACGAACGCCGTGAAACTTCCACAGGCTTTTTCAGCAGATTTGCACGTGCACTCAAAAAAGTCAAAATTTGTACACATAGACCCCATCAAACGGGAGAAATTGGCCCGGATTGCTCTCATGTGCGTTACGGGGCATCGTTTCTCTCGCGCCGAATTCTCTCGAGCTGGGAAATCGCTCATTTTTGCGTCGCCAAATATCGTACGAACGCCGTGAAACTTCCACAGGCTTTTTCAGCAGATTTGCACGTGCACTCAAAAAAGTCAAAATTTTTACACATAGACCCCATCAAACGGGAGAAATTGGCCCGGATTGCTCTCATGTGCGTTACGGGGCATCGTTTCTGTCGCGCCGAATTCCATCGAGCTGGGAAATCGCTCATTTTTGCGTCGCCAAATATCGTACGAACGCCGTGAAACTTCCACAGGCTTTTCCAGCAGATTTGCACGTGCACTCAAAAAAGTCAAAATTTTTACACATAGACCCCATCAAACGGGAGAAATTGGCCGGGATTGCTCTCATGTGCGTTACGGGGCATCGTTTCTCTCGCTCCGAATTCCATCGAGCTGGGAAATCGCTCATTTTTGCGTCGCCAAATATCGTACGAACGCCGTGAAACTTCCACAGGCTTTTTCAGCAGATTTGCACGTGCACTCAAAAAAGTCAAAATTTTTACACATAGACCCCATCAAACGGGAGAAATTGGCCGGGATTGCTCTCATGTGCGTTACGGGGCATCGTTTCTCTCGCGCCGAATTCCATCGAGCTGGGAAATCGCTCATTTTTGCGTCGCCAAATATCGTACGAACGCCGTGAAACTTCCACAGGCTTTTCCAGCAGATTGGCACGTGCACTCAAAAAAGTCAAAATTTGTACACATAGACCCCATCAAACGGGAGAAATTGGCCGGGATTGCTCTCATGTGCGTTACGGGGCATCGTTTCTCTCGCTCCGAATTCCATCGAGCTGGGAAATCGCTCATTTTTGCGTCGCCAAATATCGTACGAACGCCGTGAAACTTCCACAGGCTTTTCCAGCAGATTTGCACCTGCACTCAAAAAAGTCAAAATTTTTACACATAGACCCCATCAAACGGGAGAAATTGGCCCGGATTGCTCTCATGTGCGTTACGGGGCATCGTTTCTCTCGCGCCGAATTCTCTCGAGCTGGGAAATCGCTCATTTTTGCGTCGCCAAATATCGTACGAACGCCGTGAAACTTCCACAGGCTTTTTCAGCAGATTTGCACCTGCACTCAAAAAAGTCAAAATTTTTACACATAGACCCCATCAAACGGGAGAAATTGGCCGGGATTGCTCTCATGTGCGTTACGGGGCATCGTTTCTCTCGCGCCGAATTCCATCGAGCTGGGAAATCGCTCATTTTTGCGTCGCCAAATATCGTACGAACGCCGTGAAACTTCCACAGGCTTTTCCAGCAGATTGGCACGTGCACTCAAAAAAGTCAAAATTTGTACACATAGACCCCATCAAACGGGAGAAATTGGCCCGGATTGCTCTCATGTGCGTTACGGGGCATCGTTTCTCTCGCTCCGAATTCCATCGAGCTTGGAAATCGCTCATTTTTGCGTCGCCAAATATCGTACGAACGCCGTGAAACTTCCACAGGCTTTTCCAGCAGATTTGCACCTGCACTCAAAAAAGTCAAAATTTTTACACATAGACCCCATCAAACGGGAGAAATTGGCCCGGATTGCTCTCATGTGCGTTACGGGGCATCGTTTCTCTCGCGCCGAATTCCATCGAGCTGGGAAATCGCTCATTTTTGCGTCGCCAAATATCGTACGAACGCCGTGAAACTTCCACAGGCTTTTTCAGCAGATTTGCACGTGCACTCAAAAAAGTCAAAATTTTTACACATAGACCCCATCAAACGGGAGAAATTGGCCCGGATTGCTCTCATGTGCGTTACGGGGCATCGTTTCTCTCGCGCCGAATTCTCTCGAGCTGGGAAATCGCTCATTTTTGCGTCGCCAAATATCGTACGAACGCCGTGAAACTTCCACAGGCTTTTTCAGCAGATTTGCACGTGCACTCAAAAAAGTCAAAATTTGTACACATAGACCCCATCAAACGGGAGAAATTGGCCGGGATTGC
>NW_027621012.1:32500-40000 GCF_964198595.1 Lampetra fluviatilis
CAAAAAAGTCAAAATTTTTACACATAGACCCCATCAAACGGGAGAAATTGGCCCGGATTGCTCTCATGTGCGTTACGGGGCATCGTTTCTCTCGCGCCGAATTCTCTCGAGCTGGGAAATCGCTCATTTTTGCGTCGCCAAATATCGTACGAACGCCGTGAAACTTCCACAGGCTTTTTCAGCAGATTTGCACGTGCACTCAAAAAAGTCAAAATTTTTACACATAGACCCCATCAAACGGGAGAAATTGGCCCGGATTGCTCTCATGTGCGTTACGGGGCATCGTTTCTGTCGCGCCGAATTCCATCGAGCTGGGAAATCGCTCATTTTTGCGTCGCCAAATATCGTACGAACGCCGTGAAACTTCCACAGGCTTTTTCAGCAGATTTGCACGTGCACTCAAAAAAGTCAAAATTTGTACACATAGACCCCATCAAACGGGAGAAATTGGCCCGGATTGCTCTCATGTGCGTTACGGGGCATCGTTTCTCTCGCGCCGAATTCTCTCGAGCTGGGAAATCGCTCATTTTTGCGTCGCCAAATATCGTACGAACGCCGTGAAACTTCCACAGGCTTTTTCAGCAGATTTGCACGTGCACTCAAAAAAGTCAAAATTTTTACACATAGACCCCATCAAACGGGAGAAATTGGCCCGGATTGCTCTCATGTGCGTTACGGGGCATCGTTTCTGTCGCGCCGAATTCCATCGAGCTGGGAAATCGCTCATTTTTGCGTCGCCAAATATCGTACGAACGCCGTGAAACTTCCACAGGCTTTTTCAGCAGATTTGCACGTGCACTCAAAAAAGTCAAAATTTTTACACATAGACCCCATCAAACGGGAGAAATTGGCCGGGATTGCTCTCATGTGCGTTACGGGGCATCGTTTCTCTCGCGCCGAATTCCATCGAGCTGGGAAATCGCTCATTTTTGCGTCGCCAAATATCGTACGAACGCCGTGAAACTTCCACAGGCTTTTTCAGCAGATTTGCACGTGCACTCAAAAAAGTCAAAATTTGTACACATAGACCCCATCAAACGGGAGAAATTGGCCGGGATTGCTCTCATGTGCGTTACGGGGCATCGTTTCTCTCGCTCCGAATTCCATCGAGCTGGGAAATCGCTCATTTTTGCGTCGCCAAATATCGTACGAACGCCGTGAAACTTCCACAGGCTTTTTCAGCAGATTTGCACGTGCACTCAAAAAAGTCAAAATTTTTACACATAGACCCCATCAAACGGGAGAAATTGGCCGGGATTGCTCTCATGTGCGTTACGGGGCATCGTTTCTCTCGCGCCGAATTCCATCGAGCTGGGAAATCGCTCATTTTTGCGTCGCCAAATATCGTACGAACGCCGTGAAACTTCCACAGGCTTTTCCAGCAGATTTGCACGTGCACTCAAAAAAGTCAAAATTTTTACACATAGACCCCATCAAACGGGAGAAATTGGCCCGGATTGCTCTCATGTGCGTTACGGGGCATCGTTTCTCTCGCGCCGAATTCTCTCGAGCTGGGAAATCGCTCATTTTTGCGTCGCCAAATATCGTACGAACGCCGTGAAACTTCCACAGGCTTTTTCAGCAGATTTGCACCTGCACTCAAAAAAGTCAAAATTTTTACACATAGACCCCATCAAACGGGAGAAATTGGCCCGGATTGCTCTCATGTGCGTTACGGGGCATCGTTTCTCTCGCTCCGAATTCCATCGAGCTTGGAAATCGCTCATTTTTGCGTCGCCAAATATCGTACGAACGCCGTGAAACTTCCACAGGCTTTTCCAGCAGATTTGCACCTGCACTCAAAAAAGTCAAAATTTTTACACATAGACCCCATCAAACGGGAGAAATTGGCCGGGATTGCTCTCATGTGCGTTACGGGGCATCGTTTCTCTCGCTCCGAATTCCATCGAGCTGGGAAATCGCTCATTTTTGCGTCGCCAAATATCGTACGAACGCCGTGAAACTTCCACAGGCTTTTTCAGCAGATTTGCACGTGCACTCAAAAAAGTCAAAATTTGTACACATAGACCCCATCAAACGGGAGAAATTGGCCGGGATTGCTCTCATGTGCGTTACGGGGCATCGTTTCTCTCGCTCCGAATTCCATCGAGCTTGGAAATCGCTCATTTTTGCGTCGCCAAATATCGTACGAACGCCGTGAAACTTCCACAGGCTTTTCCAGCAGATTTGCACCTGCACTCAAAAAAGTCAAAATTTTTACACATAGACCCCATCAAACGGGAGAAATTGGCCCGGATTGCTCTCATGTGCGTTACGGGGCATCGTTTCTGTCGCGCCGAATTCCATCGAGCTGGGAAATCGCTCATTTTTGCGTCGCCAAATATCGTACGAACGCCGTGAAACTTCCACAGGCTTTTCCAGCAGATTGGCACGTGCACTCAAAAAAGTCAAAATTTGTACACATAGACCCCATCAAACGGGAGAAATTGGCCGGGATTGCTCTCATGTGCGTTACGGGGCATCGTTTCTCTCGCTCCGAATTCCATCGAGCTGGGAAATCGCTCATTTTTGCGTCGCCAAATATCGTACGAACGCCGTGAAACTTCCACAGGCTTTTTCAGCAGATTTGCACGTGCACTCAAAAAAGTCAAAATTTTTACACATAGACCCCATCAAACGGGAGAAATTGGCCGGGATTGCTCTCATGTGCGTTACGGGGCATCGTTTCTCTCGCGCCGAATTCCATCGAGCTGGGAAATCGCTCATTTTTGCGTCGCCAAATATCGTACGAACGCCGTGAAACTTCCACAGGCTTTTTCAGCAGATTTGCACGTGCACTCAAAAAAGTCAAAATTTTTACACATAGACCCCATCAAACGGGAGAAATTGGCCCGGATTGCTCTCATGTGCGTTACGGGGCATCGTTTCTCTCGCTCCGAATTCCATCGAGCTTGGAAATCGCTCATTTTTGCGTCGCCAAATATCGTACGAACGCCGTGAAACTTCCACAGGCTTTTCCAGCAGATTTGCACCTGCACTCAAAAAAGTCAAAATTTTTACACATAGACCCCATCAAACGGGAGAAATTGGCCCGGATTGCTCTCATGTGCGTTACGGGGCATCGTTTCTCTCGCGCCGAATTCTCTCGAGCTGGGAAATCGCTCATTTTTGCGTCGCCAAATATCGTACGAACGCCGTGAAACTTCCACAGGCTTTTTCAGCAGATTTGCACCTGCACTCAAAAAAGTCAAAATTTGTACACATAGACCCCATCAAACGGGAGAAATTGGCCGGGATTGCTCTCATGTGCGTTACGGGGCATCGTTTCTCTCGCTCCGAATTCCATCGAGCTGGGAAATCGCTCATTTTTGCGTCGCCAAATATCGTACGAACGCCGTGAAACTTCCACAGGCTTTTTCAGCAGATTTGCACGTGCACTCAAAAAAGTCAAAATTTTTACACATAGACCCCATCAAACGGGAGAAATTGGCCGGGATTGCTCTCATGTGCGTTACGGGGCATCGTTTCTCTCGCGCCGAATTCCATCGAGCTGGGAAATCGCTCATTTTTGCGTCGCCAAATATCGTACGAACGCCGTGAAACTTCCACAGGCTTTTCCAGCAGATTTGCACGTGCACTCAAAAAAGTCAAAATTTTTACACATAGACCCCATCAAACGGGAGAAATTGGCCCGGATTGCTCTCATGTGCGTTACGGGGCATCGTTTCTCTCGCGCCGAATTCTCTCGAGCTGGGAAATCGCTCATTTTTGCGTCGCCAAATATCGTACGAACGCCGTGAAACTTCCACAGGCTTTTTCAGCAGATTTGCACCTGCACTCAAAAAAGTCAAAATTTTTACACATAGACCCCATCAAACGGGAGAAATTGGCCCGGATTGCTCTCATGTGCGTTACGGGGCATCGTTTCTCTCGCTCCGAATTCCATCGAGCTTGGAAATCGCTCATTTTTGCGTCGCCAAATATCGTACGAACGCCGTGAAACTTCCACAGGCTTTTCCAGCAGATTTGCACCTGCACTCAAAAAAGTCAAAATTTTTACACATAGACCCCATCAAACGGGAGAAATTGGCCCGGATTGCTCTCATGTGCGTTACGGGGCATCGTTTCTGTCGCGCCGAATTCCATCGAGCTGGGAAATCGCTCATTTTTGCGTCGCCAAATATCGTACGAACGCCGTGAAACTTCCACAGGCTTTTTCAGCAGATTTGCACCTGCACTCAAAAAAGTCAAAATTTGTACACATAGACCCCATCAAACGGGAGAAATTGGCCGGGATTGCTCTCATGTGCGTTACGGGGCATCGTTTCTCTCGCTCCGAATTCCATCGAGCTGGGAAATCGCTCATTTTTGCGTCGCCAAATATCGTACGAACGCCGTGAAACTTCCACAGGCTTTTTCAGCAGATTTGCACGTGCACTCAAAAAAGTCAAAATTTTTACACATAGACCCCATCAAACGGGAGAAATTGGCCGGGATTGCTCTCATGTGCGTTACGGGGCATCGTTTCTCTCGCGCCGAATTCCATCGAGCTGGGAAATCGCTCATTTTTGCGTCGCCAAATATCGTACGAACGCCGTGAAACTTCCACAGGCTTTTCCAGCAGATTTGCACGTGCACTCAAAAAAGTCAAAATTTTTACACATAGACCCCATCAAACGGGAGAAATTGGCCCGGATTGCTCTCATGTGCGTTACGGGGCATCGTTTCTCTCGCGCCGAATTCTCTCGAGCTGGGAAATCGCTCATTTTTGCGTCGCCAAATATCGTACGAACGCCGTGAAACTTCCACAGGCTTTTTCAGCAGATTTGCACCTGCACTCAAAAAAGTCAAAATTTTTACACATAGACCCCATCAAACGGGAGAAATTGGCCCGGATTGCTCTCATGTGCGTTACGGGGCATCGTTTCTCTCGCTCCGAATTCCATCGAGCTTGGAAATCGCTCATTTTTGCGTCGCCAAATATCGTACGAACGCCGTGAAACTTCCACAGGCTTTTCCAGCAGATTTGCACCTGCACTCAAAAAAGTCAAAATTTTTACACATAGACCCCATCAAACGGGAGAAATTGGCCCGGATTGCTCTCATGTGCGTTACGGGGCATCGTTTCTGTCGCGCCGAATTCCATCGAGCTGGGAAATCGCTCATTTTTGCGTCGCCAAATATCGTACGAACGCCGTGAAACTTCCACAGGCTTTTCCAGCAGATTGGCACGTGCACTCAAAAAAGTCAAAATTTGTACACATAGACCCCATCAAACGGGAGAAATTGGCCGGGATTGCTCTCATGTGCGTTACGGGGCATCGTTTCTCTCGCTCCGAATTCCATCGAGCTGGGAAATCGCTCATTTTTGCGTCGCCAAATATCGTACGAACGCCGTGAAACTTCCACAGGCTTTTTCAGCAGATTTGCACGTGCACTCAAAAAAGTCAAAATTTGTACACATAGACCCCATCAAACGGGAGAAATTGGCCGGGATTGCTCTCATGTGCGTTACGGGGCATCGTTTCTCTCGCGCCGAATTCCATCGAGCTGGGAAATCGCTCATTTTTGCGTCGCCAAATATCGTACGAACGCCGTGAAACTTCCACAGGCTTTTTCAGCAGATTTGCACGTGCACTCAAAAAAGTCAAAATTTTTACACATAGACCCCATCAAACGGGAGAAATTGGCCGGGATTGCTCTCATGTGCGTTACGGGGCATCGTTTCTCTCGCGCCGAATTCCATCGAGCTGGGAAATCGCTCATTTTTGCGTCGCCAAATATCGTACGAACGCCGTGAAACTTCCACAGGCTTTTTCAGCAGATTTGCACGTGCACTCAAAAAAGTCAAAATTTTTACACATAGACCCCATCAAACGGGAGAAATTGGCCCGGATTGCTCTCATGTGCGTTACGGGGCATCGTTTCTCTCGCTCCGAATTCCATCGAGCTTGGAAATCGCTCATTTTTGCGTCGCCAAATATCGTACGAACGCCGTGAAACTTCCACAGGCTTTTCCAGCAGATTTGCACCTGCACTCAAAAAAGTCAAAATTTTTACACATAGACCCCATCAAACGGGAGAAATTGGCCCGGATTGCTCTCATGTGCGTTACGGGGCATCGTTTCTCTCGCGCCGAATTCTCTCGAGCTGGGAAATCGCTCATTTTTGCGTCGCCAAATATCGTACGAACGCCGTGAAACTTCCACAGGCTTTTTCAGCAGATTTGCACGTGCACTCAAAAAAGTCAAAATTTGTACACATAGACCCCATCAAACGGGAGAAATTGGCCGGGATTGCTCTCATGTGCGTTACGGGGCATCGTTTCTCTCGCTCCGAATTCCATCGAGCTGGGAAATCGCTCATTTTTGCGTCGCCAAATATCGTACGAACGCCGTGAAACTTCCACAGGCTTTTTCAGCAGATTTGCACGTGCACTCAAAAAAGTCAAAATTTTTACACATAGACCCCATCAAACGGGAGAAATTGGCCGGGATTGCTCTCATGTGCGTTACGGGGCATCGTTTCTCTCGCGCCGAATTCCATCGAGCTGGGAAATCGCTCATTTTTGCGTCGCCAAATATCGTACGAACGCCGTGAAACTTCCACAGGCTTTTCCAGCAGATTTGCACGTGCACTCAAAAAAGTCAAAATTTTTACACATAGACCCCATCAAACGGGAGAAATTGGCCCGGATTGCTCTCATGTGCGTTACGGGGCATCGTTTCTCTCGCGCCGAATTCTCTCGAGCTGGGAAATCGCTCATTTTTGCGTCGCCAAATATCGTACGAACGCCGTGAAACTTCCACAGGCTTTTTCAGCAGATTTGCACGTGCACTCAAAAAAGTCAAAATTTTTACACATAGACCCCATCAAACGGGAGAAATTGGCCCGGATTGCTCTCATGTGCGTTACGGGGCATCGTTTCTCTCGCTCCGAATTCCATCGAGCTTGGAAATCGCTCATTTTTGCGTCGCCAAATATCGTACGAACGCCGTGAAACTTCCACAGGCTTTTCCAGCAGATTTGCACCTGCACTCAAAAAAGTCAAAATTTTTACACATAGACCCCATCAAACGGGAGAAATTGGCCCGGATTGCTCTCATGTGCGTTACGGGGCATCGTTTCTGTCGCGCCGAATTCCATCGAGCTGGGAAATCGCTCATTTTTGCGTCGCCAAATATCGTACGAACGCCGTGAAACTTCCACAGGCTTTTCCAGCAGATTGGCACGTGCACTCAAAAAAGTCAAAATTTGTACACATAGACCCCATCAAACGGGAGAAATTGGCCGGGATTGCTCTCATGTGCGTTACGGGGCATCGTTTCTCTCGCTCCGAATTCCATCGAGCTGGGAAATCGCTCATTTTTGCGTCGCCAAATATCGTACGAACGCCGTGAAACTTCCACAGGCTTTTCCAGCAGATTTGCACGTGCACTCAAAAAAGTCAAAATTTTTACACATAGACCCCATCAAACGGGAGAAATTGGCCCGGATTGCTCTCATGTGCGTTACGGGGCATCGTTTCTCTCGCGCCGA
>NW_027621012.1:50000-62317 GCF_964198595.1 Lampetra fluviatilis
GGGAGAAATTGGCCCGGATTGCTCTCATGTGCGTTACGGGGCATCGTTTCTCTCGCGCCGAATTCCATCGAGCTGGGAAATCGCTCATTTTTGCGTCGCCAAATATCGTACGAACGCCGTGAAACTTCCACAGGCTTTTTCAGCAGATTTGCACCTGCACTCAAAAAAGTCAAAATTTTTACACATAGACCCCATCAAACGGGAGAAATTGGCCCGGATTGCTCTCATGTGCGTTACGGGGCATCGTTTCTCTCGCGCCGAATTCTCTCGAGCTGGGAAATCGCTCATTTTTGCGTCGCCAAATATCGTACGAACGCCGTGAAACTTCCACAGGCTTTTTCAGCAGATTTGCACGTGCACTCAAAAAAGTCAAAATTTTTACACATAGACCCCATCAAACGGGAGAAATTGGCCCGGATTGCTCTCATGTGCGTTACGGGGCATCGTTTCTGTCGCGCCGAATTCCATCGAGCTGGGAAATCGCTCATTTTTGCGTCGCCAAATATCGTACGAACGCCGTGAAACTTCCACAGGCTTTTTCAGCAGATTTGCACGTGCACTCAAAAAAGTCAAAATTTGTACACATAGACCCCATCAAACGGGAGAAATTGGCCCGGATTGCTCTCATGTGCGTTACGGGGCATCGTTTCTCTCGCGCCGAATTCTCTCGAGCTGGGAAATCGCTCATTTTTGCGTCGCCAAATATCGTACGAACGCCGTGAAACTTCCACAGGCTTTTTCAGCAGATTTGCACGTGCACTCAAAAAAGTCAAAATTTTTACACATAGACCCCATCAAACGGGAGAAATTGGCCCGGATTGCTCTCATGTGCGTTACGGGGCATCGTTTCTGTCGCGCCGAATTCCATCGAGCTGGGAAATCGCTCATTTTTGCGTCGCCAAATATCGTACGAACGCCGTGAAACTTCCACAGGCTTTTTCAGCAGATTTGCACGTGCACTCAAAAAAGTCAAAATTTTTACACATAGACCCCATCAAACGGGAGAAATTGGCCGGGATTGCTCTCATGTGCGTTACGGGGCATCGTTTCTCTCGCGCCGAATTCCATCGAGCTGGGAAATCGCTCATTTTTGCGTCGCCAAATATCGTACGAACGCCGTGAAACTTCCACAGGCTTTTTCAGCAGATTTGCACGTGCACTCAAAAAAGTCAAAATTTGTACACATAGACCCCATCAAACGGGAGAAATTGGCCGGGATTGCTCTCATGTGCGTTACGGGGCATCGTTTCTCTCGCTCCGAATTCCATCGAGCTGGGAAATCGCTCATTTTTGCGTCGCCAAATATCGTACGAACGCCGTGAAACTTCCACAGGCTTTTTCAGCAGATTTGCACGTGCACTCAAAAAAGTCAAAATTTTTACACATAGACCCCATCAAACGGGAGAAATTGGCCGGGATTGCTCTCATGTGCGTTACGGGGCATCGTTTCTCTCGCGCCGAATTCCATCGAGCTGGGAAATCGCTCATTTTTGCGTCGCCAAATATCGTACGAACGCCGTGAAACTTCCACAGGCTTTTCCAGCAGATTTGCACGTGCACTCAAAAAAGTCAAAATTTTTACACATAGACCCCATCAAACGGGAGAAATTGGCCCGGATTGCTCTCATGTGCGTTACGGGGCATCGTTTCTCTCGCGCCGAATTCTCTCGAGCTGGGAAATCGCTCATTTTTGCGTCGCCAAATATCGTACGAACGCCGTGAAACTTCCACAGGCTTTTTCAGCAGATTTGCACCTGCACTCAAAAAAGTCAAAATTTTTACACATAGACCCCATCAAACGGGAGAAATTGGCCCGGATTGCTCTCATGTGCGTTACGGGGCATCGTTTCTCTCGCTCCGAATTCCATCGAGCTTGGAAATCGCTCATTTTTGCGTCGCCAAATATCGTACGAACGCCGTGAAACTTCCACAGGCTTTTCCAGCAGATTTGCACCTGCACTCAAAAAAGTCAAAATTTTTACACATAGACCCCATCAAACGGGAGAAATTGGCCGGGATTGCTCTCATGTGCGTTACGGGGCATCGTTTCTCTCGCTCCGAATTCCATCGAGCTGGGAAATCGCTCATTTTTGCGTCGCCAAATATCGTACGAACGCCGTGAAACTTCCACAGGCTTTTTCAGCAGATTTGCACGTGCACTCAAAAAAGTCAAAATTTGTACACATAGACCCCATCAAACGGGAGAAATTGGCCGGGATTGCTCTCATGTGCGTTACGGGGCATCGTTTCTCTCGCTCCGAATTCCATCGAGCTTGGAAATCGCTCATTTTTGCGTCGCCAAATATCGTACGAACGCCGTGAAACTTCCACAGGCTTTTCCAGCAGATTTGCACCTGCACTCAAAAAAGTCAAAATTTTTACACATAGACCCCATCAAACGGGAGAAATTGGCCCGGATTGCTCTCATGTGCGTTACGGGGCATCGTTTCTGTCGCGCCGAATTCCATCGAGCTGGGAAATCGCTCATTTTTGCGTCGCCAAATATCGTACGAACGCCGTGAAACTTCCACAGGCTTTTCCAGCAGATTTGCACCTGCACTCAAAAAAGTCAAAATTTTTACACATAGACCCCATCAAACGGGAGAAATTGGCCGGGATTGCTCTCATGTGCGTTACGGGGCATCGTTTCTCTCGCGCCGAATTCCATCGAGCTGGGAAATCGCTCATTTTTGCGTCGCCAAATATCGTACGAACGCCGTGAAACTTCCACAGGCTTTTCCAGCAGATTTGCACGTGCACTCAAAAAAGTCAAAATTTTTACACATAGACCCCATCAAACGGGAGAAATTGGCCCGGATTGCTCTCATGTGCGTTACGGGGCATCGTTTCTCTCGCGCCGAATTCTCTCGAGCTGGGAAATCGCTCATTTTTGCGTCGCCAAATATCGTACGAACGCCGTGAAACTTCCACAGGCTTTTTCAGCAGATTTGCACGTGCACTCAAAAAAGTCAAAATTTTTACACATAGACCCCATCAAACGGGAGAAATTGGCCCGGATTGCTCTCATGTGCGTTACGGGGCATCGTTTCTCTCGCTCCGAATTCCATCGAGCTTGGAAATCGCTCATTTTTGCGTCGCCAAATATCGTACGAACGCCGTGAAACTTCCACAGGCTTTTCCAGCAGATTTGCACCTGCACTCAAAAAAGTCAAAATTTTTACACATAGACCCCATCAAACGGGAGAAATTGGCCCGGATTGCTCTCATGTGCGTTACGGGGCATCGTTTCTGTCGCGCCGAATTCCATCGAGCTGGGAAATCGCTCATTTTTGCGTCGCCAAATATCGTACGAACGCCGTGAAACTTCCACAGGCTTTTCCAGCAGATTGGCACGTGCACTCAAAAAAGTCAAAATTTGTACACATAGACCCCATCAAACGGGAGAAATTGGCCGGGATTGCTCTCATGTGCGTTACGGGGCATCGTTTCTCTCGCTCCGAATTCCATCGAGCTGGGAAATCGCTCATTTTTGCGTCGCCAAATATCGTACGAACGCCGTGAAACTTCCACAGGCTTTTCCAGCAGATTTGCACGTGCACTCAAAAAAGTCAAAATTTTTACACATAGACCCCATCAAACGGGAGAAATTGGCCCGGATTGCTCTCATGTGCGTTACGGGGCATCGTTTCTCTCGCGCCGAATTCTCTCGAGCTGGGAAATCGCTCATTTTTGCGTCGCCAAATATCGTACGAACGCCGTGAAACTTCCACAGGCTTTTTCAGCAGATTTGCACGTGCACTCAAAAAAGTCAAAATTTGTACACATAGACCCCATCAAACGGGAGAAATTGGCCGGGATTGCTCTCATGTGCGTTACGGGGCATCGTTTCTCTCGCTCCGAATTCCATCGAGCTTGGAAATCGCTCATTTTTGCGTCGCCAAATATCGTACGAACGCCGTGAAACTTCCACAGGCTTTTCCAGCAGATTTGCACCTGCACTCAAAAAAGTCAAAATTTTTACACATAGACCCCATCAAACGGGAGAAATTGGCCCGGATTGCTCTCATGTGCGTTACGGGGCATCGTTTCTGTCGCGCCGAATTCCATCGAGCTGGGAAATCGCTCATTTTTGCGTCGCCAAATATCGTACGAACGCCGTGAAACTTCCACAGGCTTTTCCAGCAGATTGGCACGTGCACTCAAAAAAGTCAAAATTTGTACACATAGACCCCATCAAACGGGAGAAATTGGCCGGGATTGCTCTCATGTGCGTTACGGGGCATCGTTTCTCTCGCTCCGAATTCCATCGAGCTGGGAAATCGCTCATTTTTGCGTCGCCAAATATCGTACGAACGCCGTGAAACTTCCACAGGCTTTTTCAGCAGATTTGCACGTGCACTCAAAAAAGTCAAAATTTTTACACATAGACCCCATCAAACGGGAGAAATTGGCCGGGATTGCTCTCATGTGCGTTACGGGGCATCGTTTCTCTCGCGCCGAATTCCATCGAGCTGGGAAATCGCTCATTTTTGCGTCGCCAAATATCGTACGAACGCCGTGAAACTTCCACAGGCTTTTTCAGCAGATTTGCACGTGCACTCAAAAAAGTCAAAATTTTTACACATAGACCCCATCAAACGGGAGAAATTGGCCCGGATTGCTCTCATGTGCGTTACGGGGCATCGTTTCTCTCGCTCTCGAATTCCATCGAGCTTGGAAATCGCTCATTTTTGCGTCGCCAAATATCGTACGAACGCCGTGAAACTTCCACAGGCTTTTCCAGCAGATTTGCACCTGCACTCAAAAAAGTCAAAATTTTAACACATAGACCCCATCAAACGGGAGAAATTGGCCCGGATTGCTCTCATGTGCGTTACGGGGCATCGTTTCTCTCGCTGCCGAATTCTCTCGAGCTGGGAAATCGCTCATTTTTGCGTCGCCAAATATCGTACGAACGCCGTGAAACTTCCACAGGCTTTTTCAGCAGATTTGCACCTGCACTCAAAAAAGTCAAAATTTGTACACATAGACCCCATCAAACGGGAGAAATTGGCCGGGATTGCTCTCATGTGCGTTACGGGGCATCGTTTCTCTCGCTCCGAATTCCATCGAGCTGGGAAATCGCTCATTTTTGCGTCGCCAAATATCGTACGAACGCCGTGAAACTTCCACAGGCTTTTTCAGCAGATTTGCACGTGCACTCAAAAAAGTCAAAATTTTTACACATAGACCCCATCAAACGGGAGAAATTGGCCGGGATTGCTCTCATGTGCGTTACGGGGCATCGTTTCTCTCGCGCCGAATTCCATCGAGCTGGGAAATCGCTCATTTTTGCGTCGCCAAATATCGTACGAACGCCGTGAAACTTCCACAGGCTTTTCCAGCAGATTTGCACGTGCACTCAAAAAAGTCAAAATTTTTACACATAGACCCCATCAAACGGGAGAAATTGGCCCGGATTGCTCTCATGTGCGTTACGGGGCATCGTTTCTCTCGCGCCGAATTCTCTCGAGCTGGGAAATCGCTCATTTTTGCGTCGCCAAATATCGTACGAACGCCGTGAAACTTCCACAGGCTTTTTCAGCAGATTTGCACCTGCACTCAAAAAAGTCAAAATTTTTACACATAGACCCCATCAAACGGGAGAAATTGGCCCGGATTGCTCTCATGTGCGTTACGGGGCATCGTTTCTCTCGCTCCGAATTCCATCGAGCTTGGAAATCGCTCATTTTTGCGTCGCCAAATATCGTACGAACGCCGTGAAACTTCCACAGGCTTTTCCAGCAGATTTGCACCTGCACTCAAAAAAGTCAAAATTTTTACACATAGACCCCATCAAACGGGAGAAATTGGCCCGGATTGCTCTCATGTGCGTTACGGGGCATCGTTTCTGTCGCGCCGAATTCCATCGAGCTGGGAAATCGCTCATTTTTGCGTCGCCAAATATCGTACGAACGCCGTGAAACTTCCACAGGCTTTTTCAGCAGATTTGCACCTGCACTCAAAAAAGTCAAAATTTGTACACATAGACCCCATCAAACGGGAGAAATTGGCCGGGATTGCTCTCATGTGCGTTACGGGGCATCGTTTCTCTCGCTCCGAATTCCATCGAGCTGGGAAATCGCTCATTTTTGCGTCGCCAAATATCGTACGAACGCCGTGAAACTTCCACAGGCTTTTTCAGCAGATTTGCACGTGCACTCAAAAAAGTCAAAATTTTTACACATAGACCCCATCAAACGGGAGAAATTGGCCGGGATTGCTCTCATGTGCGTTACGGGGCATCGTTTCTCTCGCGCCGAATTCCATCGAGCTGGGAAATCGCTCATTTTTGCGTCGCCAAATATCGTACGAACGCCGTGAAACTTCCACAGGCTTTTCCAGCAGAATTTGCACGTGCACTCAAAAAAGTCAAAATTTTTACACATAGACCCCATCAAACGGGAGAAATTGGCCCGGATTGCTCTCATGTGCGTTACGGGGCATCGTTTCTCTCGCGCCGAATTCTCTCGAGCTGGGAAATCGCTCATTTTTGCGTCGCCAAATATCGTACGAACGCCGTGAAACTTCCACAGGCTTTTTCAGCAGATTTGCACCTGCACTCAAAAAAGTCAAAATTTTTACACATAGACCCCATCAAACGGGAGAAATTGGCCCGGATTGCTCTCATGTGCGTTACGGGGCATCGTTTCTCTCGCTCCGAATTCCATCGAGCTTGGAAATCGCTCATTTTTGCGTCGCCAAATATCGTACGAACGCCGTGAAACTTCCACAGGCTTTTCCAGCAGATTTGCACCTGCACTCAAAAAAGTCAAAATTTTTACACATAGACCCCATCAAACGGGAGAAATTGGCCCGGATTGCTCTCATGTGCGTTACGGGGCATCGTTTCTGTCGCGCCGAATTCCATCGAGCTGGGAAATCGCTCATTTTTGCGTCGCCAAATATCGTACGAACGCCGTGAAACTTCCACAGGCTTTTCCAGCAGATTGGCACGTGCACTCAAAAAAGTCAAAATTTGTACACATAGACCCCATCAAACGGGAGAAATTGGCCGGGATTGCTCTCATGTGCGTTACGGGGCATCGTTTCTCTCGCTCCGAATTCCATCGAGCTGGGAAATCGCTCATTTTTGCGTCGCCAAATATCGTACGAACGCCGTGAAACTTCCACAGGCTTTTTCAGCAGATTTGCACGTGCACTCAAAAAAGTCAAAATTTGTACACATAGACCCCATCAAACGGAGAAATTGGCCGGGATTGCTCTCATGTGCGTTACGGGGCATCGTTTCTCTCGCTCCGAATTCCATCGAGCTGGGAAATCGCTCATTTTTGCGTCGCCAAATATCGTACGAACGCCGTGAAACTTCCACAGGCTTTTTCAGCAGATTTGCACGTGCACTCAAAAAAGTCAAAATTTTTACACATAGACCCCATCAAACGGGAGAAATTGGCCGGGATTGCTCTCATGTGCGTTACGGGGCATCGTTTCTCTCGCGCCGAATTCCATCGAGCTGGGAAATCGCTCATTTTTGCGTCGCCAAATATCGTACGAACGCCGTGAAACTTCCACAGGCTTTTCCAGCAGATTTGCACGTGCACTCAAAAAAGTCAAAATTTTTACACATAGACCCCATCAAACGGGAGAAATTGGCCCGGATTGCTCTCATGTGCGTTACGGGGCATCGTTTCTCTCGCGCCGAATTCTCTCGAGCTGGGAAATCGCTCATTTTTGCGTCGCCAAATATCGTACGAACGCCGTGAAACTTCCACAGGCTTTTTCAGCAGATTTGCACCTGCACTCAAAAAAGTCAAAATTTTTACACATAGACCCCATCAAACGGGAGAAATTGGCCCGGATTGCTCTCATGTGCGTTACGGGGCATCGTTTCTCTCGCTCCGAATTCCATCGAGCTTGGAAATCGCTCATTTTTGCGTCGCCAAATATCGTACGAACGCCGTGAAACTTCCACAGGCTTTTCCAGCAGATTTGCACCTGCACTCAAAAAAGTCAAAATTTTTACACATAGACCCCATCAAACGGGAGAAATTGGCCGGGATTGCTCTCATGTGCGTTACGGGGCATCGTTTCTCTCGCTCCGAATTCCATCGAGCTGGGAAATCGCTCATTTTTGCGTCGCCAAATATCGTACGAACGCCGTGAAACTTCCACAGGCTTTTTCAGCAGATTTGCACGTGCACTCAAAAAAGTCAAAATTTGTACACATAGACCCCATCAAACGGGAGAAATTGGCCGGGATTGCTCTCATGTGCGTTACGGGGCATCGTTTCTCTCGCTCCGAATTCCATCGAGCTTGGAAATCGCTCATTTTTGCGTCGCCAAATATCGTACGAACGCCGTGAAACTTCCACAGGCTTTTCCAGCAGATTTGCACCTGCACTCAAAAAAGTCAAAATTTTTACACATAGACCCCATCAAACGGGAGAAATTGGCCCGGATTGCTCTCATGTGCGTTACGGGGCATCGTTTCTGTCGCGCCGAATTCCATCGAGCTGGGAAATCGCTCATTTTTGCGTCGCCAAATATCGTACGAACGCCGTGAAACTTCCACAGGCTTTTCCAGCAGATTTGCACCTGCACTCAAAAAAGTCAAAATTTTTACACATAGACCCCATCAAACGGGAGAAATTGGCCGGGATTGCTCTCATGTGCGTTACGGGGCATCGTTTCTCTCGCGCCGAATTCCATCGAGCTGGGAAATCGCTCATTTTTGCGTCGCCAAATATCGTACGAACGCCGTGAAACTTCCACAGGCTTTTTCAGCAGATTTGCACGTGCACTCAAAAAAGTCAAAATTTTTACACATAGACCCCATCAAACGGGAGAAATTGGCCGGGATTGCTCTCATGTGCGTTACGGGGCATCGTTTCTCTCGCGCCGAATTCCATCGAGCTGGGAAATCGCTCATTTTTGCGTCGCCAAATATCGTACGAACGCCGTGAAACTTCCACAGGCTTTTTCAGCAGATTTGCACCTGCACTCAAAAAAGTCAAAATTTTTACACATAGACCCCATCAAACGGGAGAAATTGGCCCGGATTGCTCTCATGTGCGTTACGGGGCATCGTTTCTCTCGCGCCGAATTCTCTCGAGCTGGGAAATCGCTCATTTTTGCGTCGCCAAATATCGTACGAACGCCGTGAAACTTCCACAGGCTTTTTCAGCAGATTTGCACGTGCACTCAAAAAAGTCAAAATTTTTACACATAGACCCCATCAAACGGGAGAAATTGGCCCGGATTGCTCTCATGTGCGTTACGGGGCATCGTTTCTGTCGCGCCGAATTCCATCGAGCTGGGAAATCGCTCATTTTTGCGTCGCCAAATATCGTACGAACGCCGTGAAACTTCCACAGGCTTTTTCAGCAGATTTGCACGTGCACTCAAAAAAGTCAAAATTTGTACACATAGACCCCATCAAACGGGAGAAATTGGCCCGGATTGCTCTCATGTGCGTTACGGGGCATCGTTTCTCTCGCGCCGAATTCTCTCGAGCTGGGAAATCGCTCATTTTTGCGTCGCCAAATATCGTACGAACGCCGTGAAACTTCCACAGGCTTTTTCAGCAGATTTGCACGTGCACTCAAAAAAGTCAAAATTTTTACACATAGACCCCATCAAACGGGAGAAATTGGCCCGGATTGCTCTCATGTGCGTTACGGGGCATCGTTTCTGTCGCGCCGAATTCCATCGAGCTGGGAAATCGCTCATTTTTGCGTCGCCAAATATCGTACGAACGCCGTGAAACTTCCACAGGCTTTTTCAGCAGATTTGCACGTGCACTCAAAAAAGTCAAAATTTTTACACATAGACCCCATCAAACGGGAGAAATTGGCCGGGATTGCTCTCATGTGCGTTACGGGGCATCGTTTCTCTCGCGCCGAATTCCATCGAGCTGGGAAATCGCTCATTTTTGCGTCGCCAAATATCGTACGAACGCCGTGAAACTTCCACAGGCTTTTTCAGCAGATTTGCACGTGCACTCAAAAAAGTCAAAATTTGTACACATAGACCCCATCAAACGGGAGAAATTGGCCGGGATTGCTCTCATGTGCGTTACGGGGCATCGTTTCTCTCGCTCCGAATTCCATCGAGCTGGGAAATCGCTCATTTTTGCGTCGCCAAATATCGTACGAACGCCGTGAAACTTCCACAGGCTTTTTCAGCAGATTTGCACGTGCACTCAAAAAAGTCAAAATTTTTACACATAGACCCCATCAAACGGGAGAAATTGGCCGGGATTGCTCTCATGTGCGTTACGGGGCATCGTTTCTCTCGCGCCGAATTCCATCGAGCTGGGAAATCGCTCATTTTTGCGTCGCCAAATATCGTACGAACGCCGTGAAACTTCCACAGGCTTTTCCAGCAGATTTGCACGTGCACTCAAAAAAGTCAAAATTTTTACACATAGACCCCATCAAACGGGAGAAATTGGCCCGGATTGCTCTCATGTGCGTTACGGGGCATCGTTTCTCTCGCGCCGAATTCTCTCGAGCTGGGAAATCGCTCATTTTTGCGTCGCCAAATATCGTACGAACGCCGTGAAACTTCCACAGGCTTTTTCAGCAGATTTGCACCTGCACTCAAAAAAGTCAAAATTTTTACACATAGACCCCATCAAACGGGAGAAATTGGCCCGGATTGCTCTCATGTGCGTTACGGGGCATCGTTTCTCTCGCTCCGAATTCCATCGAGCTGGGAAATCGCTCATTTTTGCGTCGCCAAATATCGTACGAACGCCGTGAAACTTCCACAGGCTTTTCCAGCAGATTTGCACGTGCACTCAAAAAAGTCAAAATTTTTACACATAGACCCCATCAAACGGGAGAAATTGGCCCGGATTGCTCTCATGTGCGTTACGGGGCATCGTTTCTCTCGCGCCGAATTCTCTCGAGCTGGGAAATCGCTCATTTTTGCGTCGCCAAATATCGTACGAACGCCGTGAAACTTCCACAGGCTTTTTCAGCAGATTTGCACGTGCACTCAAAAAAGTCAAAATTTTTACACATAGACCCCATCAAACGGGAGAAATTGGCCCGGATTGCTCTCATGTGCGTTACGGGGCATCGTTTCTCTCGCGCCGAATTCTCTCGAGCTGGGAAATCGCTCATTTTTGCGTCGCCAAATATCGTACGAACGCCGTGAAACTTCCACAGGCTTTTTCAGCAGATTTGCACCTGCACTCAAAAAAGTCAAAATTTTTACACATAGACCCCATCAAACGGGAGAAATTGGCCGGGATTGCTCTCATGTGCGTTACGGGGCATCGTTTCTCTCGCTCCGAATTCCATCGAGCTGGGAAATCGCTCATTTTTGCGTCGCCAAATATCGTACGAACGCCGTGAAACTTCCACAGGCTTTTCCAGCAGATTTGCACGTGCACTCAAAAAAGTCAAAATTTTTACACATAGACCCCATCAAACGGGAGAAATTGGCCCGGATTGCTCTCATGTGCGTTACGGGGCATCGTTTCTCTCGCGCCGAATTCTCTCGAGCTGGGAAATCGCTCATTTTTGCGTCGCCAAATATCGTACGAACGCCGTGAAACTTCCACAGGCTTTTTCAGCAGATTTGCACGTGCACTCAAAAAAGTCAAAATTTTTACACATAGACCCCATCAAACGGGAGAAATTGGCCCGGATTGCTCTCATGTGCGTTACGGGGCATCGTTTCTGTCGCGCCGAATTCTCTCGGGCTGGCAAAACGCTGTTTTGCGTTGCCCCCCCCCCCCGACAGACGCGTATATTAAAATAGCATAGAAATTGCAAGTTTAAAAAATGTCACTTTGTCAGACACCCACCGACCTAGGGGCGGCTCACCTAACCGTATTTTTCCGGCCGAGTCCCCCCGGTAGCTCACTGGGATGTGTCGGCGTGCTCTTTTAGGTCAAGGAAGCTGCTGTTTTAACAGCGTCGGAATAAGAAGCTCGAAAAGAAGTCACACGAGGGCGTTCGGGGTCCTTTTAGGAGCCGTGGTGCCCATGGCTGGCACCAGGACAAAGCCTTGTCTCAAGGGCTGACTTTCAGTAGATCGCAGCGAGGAAGCTGCTCTGCTACTTACGAAACCCCGAGCCAGAACCAGGTCGTTTACGAATGATTTGGCACCCAGCTTCCCCGCGAGCATGCTGTCGAGCGACTGAGGAGAGGGCCACCGAACGCTTGCGGCGGCACCTCGATCCAGGGTCTTGCGGCATTCCGCACCGGGCAGGAGTCCACCCGGCTATGATAGGCCAACCGAAGATCCGGGCGCAACAGTATCGTCGCGTCTAGGGGGGATTCGGACTTAGAGGCGTTCAGTCATAATCCCTCAGATGGTAGCGTCGCACCGTTGGCTCCTCA